>NW_015505857.1:409949-424976 GCF_001515645.1 Sinocyclocheilus grahami
GGCCAAGGAGGCCGTCCATGAACTCTCTGTCCTGTCATGGCCATGGAAACCAACCGTGAACTCACAGTCCACCCTATCATGACCAAGAAAGCCATCCATGAACTCTCTTCTTCTCCTGTTACGGCCGTTGAGAGGCCGTTGTTAACCTATGCCATCGTCTCCACTGAAATTGTTTTCTGCTCCACCTTGGCTTCCTGCTCCGCCTGCTCTGACCTGGTGGTCTTCTGCTCCGCCTTGGCTCCCGGCTCCGCCAGCTCTGCTCCATGGTCCAGGTCTGCCATTGCTCTATGGTCCAGCCCCACCTCTGCTCCACTGCCAGATCTGCCACTGCCCCACGATCCAGGCCCACCACTGCTCCTCAGTCCTGGTCCTCTGCCATGATCCAGGTCCGCATCCACTTCATGGGCCTGGCCCTCCATCCCTCCCCCTGGACCACCTCCAGTCCTTCACCCTCCTGGATTTTGTTGTTTTCGGTGGGTTATTTTTTTAGGCATCTGGTAGCTGCCTGTTTTGAGGAGGGAATATGTATCGTGTTCTTGTTTTTTTTTCTAGTTTAAATAAATATTTTCTACTGCATTTGGATCCTCTTCTCTTTCGATTACATGCTACAGGCTATCAAAAGGATGATTTATAACTTTCACACACACACACACACATGCACAATTGAAAAATGTACTCAACATTCACAATAAATGTTATTTTGCTGGAATATAATGAAATGAAAGAAACTAAAAAATATTAAAAGTTTAAATATAATATTACAAATAAAAAAACACATGGTTAATGTAGTTAAACCACTGTAACCACAAATTAACAATGATTTTGGTACACTATAGTTTAGCCGTGGTATTTGTAATCAATTCACCAAAATAAAAAAATAACATGGTTTTGTCAGACTCTGGGCCAGCTTTTGTGTGTGTCTTTGCTCCCCATGTGTTCCGTGACCCTGTTTCTGTCTCTCGTGTATCAAGTTCATTTGTCCCAGGTGTTTCCAATGTTTATTGTCTCCTTAGCTCCAGGTGTCCCTTGTCTTCCTCTCATCAGTTCCTGTGTATTTAAAGTGTGTTCTAGTGCTTGTTCTTTGTCAGCTGTTAAACGTCATTCTGTTCTCCTGATGTGTCGAGTCCTGTGATCCCCAGCCTTTAGTTAATAAAACCCTTTTGATGTATTTACTCCTCGCTCCTTCGTTCCCGTGTTCCTCATGTGTGCAACGTGACAGCTTTCTACACTTTTACTGTAATAAAATCATTGTAAATTTTCGTAAGCATGTTGATAATTTAAGTCTATTTTAAGTCCCAAAAAGCATTAGGTGTACTAATTTTTGTTTAAGTACTCAAGAAAATGAGGAATGTCTATTAGGTGAGAGAGTGCTTTTGTTTTGATTTGATTCTAAAAAAAATTGAGAAAGTGGAAAAATGGAATGTTACCATGACGTTCTCATGATGTTGCCATAAAGTAATGTCACGCTGACTAAATGACGACCAACTGGCGACATCCTCACATCGACTGTATTTGCTGGGTAGCTATTACAGCGGTCACGATTTAAGTGTAAAGAATGAAAAGTGTTACATTTTAGAGTAGTTCTGCTCATGTTGCATCAGATTTCTTTTACTCGCGGTTTGCAGCTTTGAGCATTATAACCAATCACACACCATTCTGTTGAGCTTATGAATGCAATGTCCAATCAGATGCGTTTTAACTCGTCACTATGGAGTGTGCGCACTCACTGACTGAATTCTGTATCTGCATTCGCAAATTCTGTCATAATAATAAACAACAAAGTACAAAATAAATGTAAGCGATTGATTTGCTTTAGTGATTATGGGAATTTCTAGCTCACATTAAACTGAAGTCATGGACGCTTCAGTGTCCTTTGCTCGCTTTCTTTGTGTAATTTTTAATAATTATTGTTTTGTTTTTCATGCTACTAAAATAACCAATGTGAAGTCTTGATTTTTTTTAATCCTTAAAAAGCCATTAAAAAAATTTAATAAACCGTTCTTAGCTTGTTTTGTCGATAGCCAGAATATAACTTGCTTTTTTTGCCTATTATAGTGGGATGGTCTGCATTAAAATGACACATACCTCCCTAAATGTTTTAAATGTCATGTGTCAACATGTTTTATTTTGTTATTGCAGTTTAATTTGTAAAGGTGTTCCTTTAATTAAAAACAACTAGTTTGAGATTCATATCCCCTTTTTGCCACCTCCTGCTGTTAAAATTTAACTAAGTAACTTTTAAATGAGCTACTTTTAACTTTTACTTGAATAGACTTTTAGACTGGTAATATTACTTGTACTTAAGTAAAATTTAATTAAACGTAATAGTACTTTTACTTGAGTAGAATATTTTAGTACTCTTTCCACCTCTGCTGGCTGTCCTGCTGTTCGGTGCTCTTAGTAATAAAAAAGCTGAGATTAAATTCAGAGATTAATTCAGTCAAAGGACGGCAGTTTGACAAAGCAAAGCCACAGGACAATTGAGGAAAACTACAAGTGCTAAAACCCCGTCCAAATGACCGACATACAGTATAATCACTCTCAGTCTGGCGGATTCTTCCGGTTTATGTGGCCACATCTTGGGCACATGCAATAAGATGTAGTTATACTAGATCATTGTAGATCTCTTGATTTTTACTGAAACTAAGGGCTGAATGTCACTGTGATGTTTGACACGATGATGAAAGGATTTTATGAGCTTCTCAACACTCATTTTCAGTCTTCAAGTTGCTCTGGGAGAATCAGAAGAGCCCTGTTCTTGTGTTCAAATCAGTGAAACATCTCAACCCTCCTTAACTCTCATTATTTCAGCACATTCACTCGGTTTATTGATAATGTTTCTGTATTCTGTGTAAATATAATGCAGCTGATGGTATAATAAAAAGGAAATCTGTACCAAATTATATGATTTAAAATTATTATTCTTAAATACCATAAAATGTTGTTAGGTTAAGATGGATGTTTAATTGATCTGCCTGTATAGTCAGCACTGAAGAAAGAAGCTGTCTATGTAGGGAGTGAACAGAGCTAGTGTTCACTGAGTGTCTGGCAGGTGGCACCAAATATCCATTATTGGATTATTATTAGTGAGAATGAAAAATGTTTATTGAACAAACTAGCAATGTTTCTCTGCTCGTGTCTGCTGTTTTTGTGCATTATAACGTGTGTTTCTGGTGTTCAGTGAGCTGGAGCTGTAAACACTGAAATTAGTTTAGCCTATTCTCAGTTCTGTTATATTCCTTTAATGTTTGTTTGATGAACTGTTGCTCATTCTTGTGCTCAACCAAAAAAAAAAACAAGAATGTAGTATTACCAATAGCTTGTCAGGAAAGAAGTTGTCTCTTCTACAAACCACGTGATGATGATGATGATAGTGATGATGATGACGATGATAACGTCACTGCAGCGCAGAGGATTTAAGTAAAGCTGAAAGTAAAGCTGAACAGCAGCTCGACTCCTGGTGAGATTATATTCCCTGCACTTTTGTGTTTTATTTAAATATATTTATTTTTATCAATTATAAATCATTACAAATATATGCTTTATTTAGATTATGTTTTGGGTGTATTTGTTTTTCTAGAAACCATCTTCATGGTTCGATTCAGTGAAAATGGCGATGAGATCCGAATCACTTTCTGGTAAGAAACTGGCCGTTTACACGTTTATAAGAAACAATTTAATTACTTTTGATTGTCATAGTGTGAAGAGTTTATTTAGTTTGAGATCATGTTTTTCAAGTGTCATTTGGCCCCTCTGAAAAACATTATAAACTCATTATAAGCTCAGATGTCAGATCCATCCAGAACACATTCACTACAAGGATATTTTTACAGACGATGTTAAGAGACATTTTAATTGTGTTGAAGCAGATGAATGTTTTATTCTGTAATGACACTTGACTTTGATGTATTTTACATTCATACTCTATATTTTCTGATTCTTTCAGACATGTCAGCGATCAGCTCCAGTCCAGATGATCCAGAGATCTGGATTCTTCTGGCTTTGGCTCATCTGGAAACACTGTACTGGGAGAAAATGGATTCATAGTGAAAAACATGAAGCTGAAGTTTGTGAGGAGAAAACACAGGTTGATGTGAAGCAGGTGAATGTGACTTCACTGATGAAGGGTAAAAGAAATGGAGATACTCAAAGAATCGTGCATCACACTTTGAAAACCCTTGATCTTTAATGGGATTCAGTCGTGGCGAAAGAGCGCTTCACACACCGAATAGTCATTTAACTTGCTGTTATTAACACTGTACAAATAGCCTATGGTGTTTTGGTAGAAATGTTTTTATTACAGCCTATTCGTTACTGTTATTTCTTTCATGAAATATTGGGGAATATTTTACTTTTATAAAAGTTTTGAAGTTTCAACATAACTAGTTTTTAAAAAAAAATACAAATTCCATAGTTTATTATTACTTATTGTGTTTATTTTAAAAACCATATAACCATGGTAATGAGGACCATGTTTTTACTTTTTATGACCACCATCTTACTAATACTAGTCAGTGAAACTCATTCTAAACAAGAACTCTAGTAAATTTCATTAGGGCAAAGGATAATTTAACAACATAGCTATAATAGCTTCTTTCTCTTTAAATGTTTAGTTATAATTCATTTTGATTTTGAAGTAAAATGTTGAGTCAATAAGAGCCTGATTAAAGATAAATAAAAGTGTCTTATATAAACTAGGTGTTTACTATTTACAAATATTAAAGTTCTTAAAGAGATAGTTCACCCACAAACGTACATTGTCATCATGTTATTCCATTGTTATTCCCTGTATGAATTTCTTTATTCTGTAGAACATAAAAGAAGATAATTTGAGAAATTCAAGATTTTTTTGTCCATAGAAATCAAGGGTAACCAAAATGGGTTGGTAACATTCTACAAAACATCTTCTTTTGTGATCCACAGAAGAAAGTAAGTCATACAGGTTTGGAACGACATAGAATTTAATAGCAGTAAATTTGCATTTGCAGACAAAAAAATGCATTATTAAGTTTGTTGCATTTGCCGTGAATTCAGTAATATCTGTCATTATTTGTTTCTGTCCTGTTTTATTTATTCATTTATTTATTCCAGTAACAATTACTCCTATAACCCAGCTCAACATTCATGGGGGAGCTTGTGGGCCGAATGGGCTGGATTTGTCCAGGCCGAATTTTAACCCCAGTCCAGCCAGATAAACAAGGAATTGTTAACTAGGCTATTACTTTATTGCAGTTGTGTTATCAGCCAACTTTGGATGTGTGGATGATCGCACAAGGATCAGGTGGTGATTGGAGAGAATTACATCACGTGGAACCGAAAGTGAAACTGAACAACTCTGAACAGCAGCTCGACTCCTGGAGAGATTATATTTCCCGCAGCAATGTGTTTTATGCACATATGTTGCTTTTTAGTTATTATGATACATTACAAATATAAGATCTTCATGGGCTCTGTTATGCTGTGATCAGATTCAGTGAAAATGGCGACTAGAACGGAAACACTTCCTGGTGAGAACCCGCCTTTTATTCTGCTCTTAAACTTGTGAAATAACTATAGCCTTGACTTTACCTTATTTTTACATTCATATTCCATATGTTCTGTCTCTTTCAGTCAGCAATCACTTTCAGTCAGCAATCAGCAGCTCCAGTCCAGATGATCCAGTGATCCGGATTCTTCTGATGGGCAGAGTGAGGTCTGGGAAAAGCTCATCTGTTAACACAATACTGGGAGAAAAGAGGTTTAAAGATCACATAAAACAGAAGAATTAAAAACAATTGAAGCTGAAGTTTGTGAGGAAGTCACTCAGAAGTGGGTTGGTGTGACTGATTGTCCAGGTCCAGATCTGAATAAACAGAAGCTGGTCTCTCGACACACCTGGGCTTTGTCATAATAGCGATTGATTTGCTTTAGTGATTATGGGAATTTCTAGCTCACATTAAACTGAAGTCATGGACGCTTCAGTGTCCTTTGCTCGCTTTCTTTGTGTAATTTTTAATAATTATTGTTTTGTTTTTCATGCTACTAAAATAACCAATGTGAAGTCTTGATTTTTTTTAATCCTTAAAAAGCCATTAAAAAAATTTAATAAACCGTTCTTAGCTTGTTTTGTCGATAGCCAGAATATAACTTGCTTTTTTTGCCTATTATAGTGGGATGGTCTGCATTAAAATGACACATACCTCCCTAAATGTTTTAAATGTCATGTGTCAACATGTTTTATTTTGTTATTGCAGTTTAATTTGTAAAGGTGTTCCTTTAATTAAAAACAACTAGTTTGAGATTCATATCCCCTTTTTGCCACCTCCTGCTGTTAAAATTTAACTAAGTAACTTTTAAATGAGCTACTTTTAACTTTTACTTGAATAGACTTTTAGACTGGTAATATTACTTGTACTTAAGTAAAATTTAATTAAACGTAATAGTACTTTTACTTGAGTAGAATATTTTAGTACTCTTTCCACCTCTGCTGGCTGTCCTGCTGTTCGGTGCTCTTAGTAATAAAAAAGCTGAGATTAAATTCAGAGATTAATTCAGTCAAAGGACGGCAGTTTGACAAAGCAAAGCCACAGGACAATTGAGGAAAACTACAAGTGCTAAAACCCCGTCCAAATGACCGACATACAGTATAATCACTCTCAGTCTGGCGGATTCTTCCGGTTTATGTGGCCACATCTTGGGCACATGCAATAAGATGTAGTTATACTAGATCATTGTAGATCTCTTGATTTTTACTGAAACTAAGGGCTGAATGTCACTGTGATGTTTGACACGATGATGAAAGGATTTTATGAGCTTCTCAACACTCATTTTCAGTCTTCAAGTTGCTCTGGGAGAATCAGAAGAGCCCTGTTCTTGTGTTCAAATCAGTGAAACATCTCAACCCTCCTTAACTCTCATTATTTCAGCACATTCACTCGGTTTATTGATAATGTTTCTGTATTCTGTGTAAATATAATGCAGCTGATGGTATAATAAAAAGGAAATCTGTACCAAATTATATGATTTAAAATTATTATTCTTAAATACCATAAAATGTTGTTAGGTTAAGATGGATGTTTAATTGATCTGCCTGTATAGTCAGCACTGAAGAAAGAAGCTGTCTATGTAGGGAGTGAACAGAGCTAGTGTTCACTGAGTGTCTGGCAGGTGGCACCAAATATCCATTATTGGATTATTATTAGTGAGAATGAAAAATGTTTATTGAACAAACTAGCAATGTTTCTCTGCTCGTGTCTGCTGTTTTTGTGCATTATAACGTGTGTTTCTGGTGTTCAGTGAGCTGGAGCTGTAAACACTGAAATTAGTTTAGCCTATTCTCAGTTCTGTTATATTCCTTTAATGTTTGTTTGATGAACTGTTGCTCATTCTTGTGCTCAACCAAAAAAAAAAACAAGAATGTAGTATTACCAATAGCTTGTCAGGAAAGAAGTTGTCTCTTCTACAAACCACGTGATGATGATGATGATGATAACGTCACTGCAGCGCAGAGGATTTAAGTAAAGCTGAAAGTAAAGCTGAACAGCAGCTCGACTCCTGGTGAGATTATATTCCCTGCACTTTTGTGTTTTATTTAAATATATTTATTTTTATCAATTATAAATCATTACAAATATATGCTTTATTTAGATTATGTTTTGGGTGTATTTGTTTTTCTAGAAACCATCTTCATGGTTCGATTCAGTGAAAATGGCGATGAGATCCGAATCACTTTCTGGTAAGAAACTGGCCGTTTACACGTTTATAAGAAACAATTTAATTACTTTTGATTGTCATAGTGTGAAGAGTTTATTTAGTTTGAGATCATGTTTTTCAAGTGTCATTTGGCCCCTCTGAAAAACATTATAAACTCATTATAAGCTCAGATGTCAGATCCATCCAGAACACATTCACTACAAGGATATTTTTACAGACGATGTTAAGAGACATTTTAATTGTGTTGAAGCAGATGAATGTTTTATTCTGTAATGACACTTGACTTTGATGTATTTTACATTCATACTCTATATTTTCTGATTCTTTCAGACATGTCAGCGATCAGCTCCAGTCCAGATGATCCAGAGATCTGGATTCTTCTGGCTTTGGCTCATCTGGAAACACTGTACTGGGAGAAAATGGATTCATAGTGAAAAACATGAAGCTGAAGTTTGTGAGGAGAAAACACAGGTTGATGTGAAGCAGGTGAATGTGACTTCACTGATGAAGGGTAAAAGAAATGGAGATACTCAAAGAATCGTGCATCACACTTTGAAAACCCTTGATCTTTAATGGGATTCAGTCGTGGCGAAAGAGCGCTTCACACACCGAATAGTCATTTAACTTGCTGTTATTAACACTGTACAAATAGCCTATGGTGTTTTGGTAGAAATGTTTTTATTACAGCCTATTCGTTACTGTTATTTCTTTCATGAAATATTGGGGAATATTTTACTTTTATAAAAGTTTTGAAGTTTCAACATAACTAGTTTTTAAAAAAAAATACAAATTCCATAGTTTATTATTACTTATTGTGTTTATTTTAAAAACCATATAACCATGGTAATGAGGACCATGTTTTTACTTTTTATGACCACCATCTTACTAATACTAGTCAGTGAAACTCATTCTAAACAAGAACTCTAGTAAATTTCATTAGGGCAAAGGATAATTTAACAACATAGCTATAATAGCTTCTTTCTCTTTAAATGTTTAGTTATAATTCATTTTGATTTTGAAGTAAAATGTTGAGTCAATAAGAGCCTGATTAAAGATAAATAAAAGTGTCTTATATAAACTAGGTGTTTACTATTTACAAATATTAAAGTTCTTAAAGAGATAGTTCACCCACAAACGTACATTGTCATCATGTTATTCCATTGTTATTCCCTGTATGAATTTCTTTATTCTGTAGAACATAAAAGAAGATAATTTGAGAAATTCAAGATTTTTTTGTCCATAGAAATCAAGGGTAACCAAAATGGGTTGGTAACATTCTACAAAACATCTTCTTTTGTGATCCACAGAAGAAAGTAAGTCATACAGGTTTGGAACGACATAGAATTTAATAGCAGTAAATTTGCATTTGCAGACAAAAAAATGCATTATTAAGTTTGTTGCATTTGCCGTGAATTCAGTAATATCTGTCATTATTTGTTTCTGTCCTGTTTTATTTATTCATTTATTTATTCCAGTAACAATTACTCCTATAACCCAGCTCAACATTCATGGGGGAGCTTGTGGGCCGAATGGGCTGGATTTGTCCAGGCCGAATTTTAACCCCAGTCCAGCCAGATAAACAAGGAATTGTTAACTAGGCTATTACTTTATTGCAGTTGTGTTATCAGCCAACTTTGGATGTGTGGATGATCGCACAAGGATCAGGTGGTGATTGGAGAGAATTACATCACGTGGAACCGAAAGTGAAACTGAACAACTCTGAACAGCAGCTCGACTCCTGGAGAGATTATATTTCCCGCAGCAATGTGTTTTATGCACATATGTTGCTTTTTAGTTATTATGATACATTACAAATATAAGATCTTCATGGGCTCTGTTATGCTGTGATCAGATTCAGTGAAAATGGCGACTAGAACGGAAACACTTCCTGGTGAGAACCCGCCTTTTATTCTGCTCTTAAACTTGTGAAATAACTATAGCCTTGACTTTACCTTATTTTTACATTCATATTCCATATGTTCTGTCTCCAGTCCAGATGATCCAGTGATCCAGATTCTTCTGATGGGCAGAGTGAGGTCTGGGAAAAGCTCATCTGTTAACACAATACTGGGAGAAAAGAGGTTTAAAGATCACATAAAACAGAAGAATTAAAAACAATTGAAGCTGAAGTTTGTGAGGAAGTCACTCAGAAGTGGGTTGATGTGACTGATTGTCCAGGTCCAGATCTGAATAAACAGAAGCTGGTCTCTCGACACACCTGGGCTTTGTCATAATGAATTCTGTACAGAGGAGATTGTGAGTGAATTAGAAACATGCATAATGTTCTACCGGACCACACGCTTTTCTCATCATCATTAAAGTGGAGCGATTCACTTGGGAAAATAAAAACATGAAGAAAGTCAAAAGAAGTGTTTGGAGAACAGAGACCCATGCTTTAAAAACAGCAAGGACAATTCACGCACCTGAACTGGACCAAGAAATTGGTTTGACACCTTATGTAGGCAGGGTGCGAACTACGGGGGAGCTAGGGGGAGCTCGGCTCCCCTTAATAAGACATGGGCTCCCCTGAAAACGTGATTTGTGAAGTTCAAAAAATCTTCAAAAAAAAGTTGTTGTTATCTCAAAAAATATTGACTGTGTTATTTTGACATGCAATTTAAATTTTGTGTAATGTGATCATCGTGAATTATTATGTGTAAAATTGCAAAAATATCATTCATTCATGCATGACGTCGATTTAAACCTAATTCACTTCAATAAAGATAACTATACGTGCTGTTCTTGTCATGAGCATCAAGGTGTGGGGCGCTGTGGTGCAAATTCCACTCATGTTTAGTACATGTTAACTCAAAGATTCGTAGAAAAAATATAAACGCTGGACTCTGTGGTCGATTCTGTGTGAAGGTAAAGTATGTTATTCTCAATTATGTGTTGTGGCTGGGTTGGTCTGCGATGTCTTAGGCCTAACTGAACGGAGGAATTATGGTATTCTTCTGTAGCCTGACAATGAGTAACTTTAACAGTTGTTCATGTGAACTCAAAGACAGCCTGATGCTTTGTTTCTAGACTATTTGTGGGTGGCTGTTTGTTGTTTCATCTCTCAATTTGTGTCGATAAAGTATAATAGGGTAAATCCTGTATAGTGATTTATCCTATATAGTGCTTGCATAAAGCAAGTAGTGCATACACTTGTAGCTGTTATGTATCTTTGTAAGTCATTGTAAGCCCCCCCATCCCGTTATTAAAAAAAAACCAAGTGGGCTCCCCCAAAGTCCACGGTATAGTTCGAACACTGTATGTAGGTCAACTGGAAAGCATGGACTGGAATATTTCTGGACCGAGGCATTACATTTCATTGATTGTTCACAAATCTAAAAACGTGGATCAGTCAGTGCCAGAATGCCATTCCATGGCCCTGCTTTCATTCATTTCAACATTACCTCTCATGCATTTCATGTGGTGATTCATTATGTGGGGGTTTTCAGACAGCGGTATTGTCAAACCGCAGAACCAACGAAACTCCTGGGTTTACGGTCTGTGTGTGTATAAGAGCTCTGCAAATGTTACTCGTGCTGCAGTAAGAGGAACTTTCTGTCATCAAGGTCCCCAGAATATAGTTTCAATCGTCTTTACGTTTAATTATGATTGACAGTTTTCTATTAATTGTGAAGGATTTTCTGATTAGCATGGTTTATGTTAAAGTATAGATAGCGTACTGTCACAACATTTGGAAAACATATCAGTGCAAGGATGAATTACTCAAGGAGGCAGATTTTGAATTTCAGAGAGAGAAAAATAATAGAAATAGAAATTTAATGTAATAAACTGCTAAAATTAGTGTTGTTTATCGTGGCTATGTAACATGTTCTTGGTTTTTGTTTCTAGCTTAAGATTCATGTTTTGTTTTACCCTGTTGTGTGCTCAAGGACTTTTGTGTTTAAGTGTATTTTCTGTTCCCATTGTTCCTATGTTCTCTCCCTGTGTTTAGGTCCTGTTCCTTTGCCTAGGTTGTTAGTTGTCATAGTGATTATTTAACTCCTTCCCCTTGTTGGTTTGTTAACCTGTGTATTTATAACCCTGTGTTTGCCTGGTTATTTGTCTGATGTTGTCCTTAATGGCTGTTACGTGTGCCCATGTCATTGCCTTGTTTCTTGCAAATTCTTTGCCCTGTTTCTTGCCATGCCTGGATTGACTTTGTGTTTGTTTAAATAAATATATTTTCTACTGCATTTGGATCCTCGTCTCTTTCGACTACACGTTACAGAACATCAGACCAAGAATGGATCCAGCAGTTCGCCTCTTGCATCTCTGTCAAGGCAGTCACTCCATTGAGGATTATGTGGAGGATTTCTGTGGTCTGTGCCATTTGGTGGACTTTAATGATGTAGCACTCAAGGACATTTTTTGTTTTGGTTTAAACAAAAATATTTCTCATTTAATGCCTCGCCATACCCCTCACTGGACTCTGGCTCAATATATTGATTTTGCACTTCAGTTGAGTGGTTCCTCATTTACTGTAGGAATTGCAGATGAGGAGCCCTGCAATCCTATAGTACCCACCACACCAGAGTGCTTCCATGCCCTGACTGCCATGTCAGGATTTATTCATGCCACACCAGATCCTGCTCACGTCATGCCTTTCAGCCCAGAGCCTCTGCACAAGATGGCCGCTGGTCCACAGCCTCTGCACAAGAGGGACGCCACGCCCCGAGTCCCCGGCCAAGATGGCCGTCACACCTGATTCTTGACCTGTCATGACAGCCACGCCAGAGACTCGTCACGCCATGGCTGTCATACAAGTTTCCCCCAAGGATTTGTTTTGGGAGTGGGGCTATATTACCCAAGCTCCTGTGGATACGGCGCTTGGGCCAGGGCAGACAAGATTGATTGCCAGTGTGATGGACCCACCTCTGATGTCAGTGTGAGCGGATGGCATCCCAGTGGTCTCTACGCTCCCAAGCCTCACAGCCTTGACACTCTCTGGCCCGGTGGACCTCCCTCTGTCTACTGCACTGCCCATGATGGTGATTGCCATTTTTTATGTCTGGGCTACACACTGCTCTCCTGTCCATGAGTCTGCCCCAGAGGCCTGTCCTGTCCATGAGTCTGCCTCAAAGGCCCCTCCTGTCCATGAGTCTGCCCCAGAGGCCCCTCCTGTCCATGAGTCTGCCCCAGAGGCCTGTCCTGTCCATGAGTCTGCCCCAGAGGCCCCTCTTGTCCAAGAGTTTTCCCCAGAGGTGGTAGCTTCTGCCACAGAACCTCCAGAGGTGGCAGCGTCCACTTATGAGCTCACTGTCTGTCCTGTCACTGTCAGGGTTCGGGTAGAGGATGGAGCGAGGACTCAGGACTGCAGAGAATAGGCTTTTATTGATAATAAAAATAAACAAAACAGCAACAAAAACTACCCCGTGGGGGAAAAACAGGCTGGCAAGGCAAGGCAAGGCAGGATCTGGACACGACACGACACATCCAGGGAGAGATGACAATGAACCGACACAGGACTGCAAACACAAGGAGAATAAATGGAGAGCAAATGAGGAGGGTAACGAGGGACCACATGTGGGGCAAATTAACTAATAATCAGGTAACAAGATGGGAGGGGTCAAGACAATTGACATGAGCACATGGCACACCGAATCAAAGACAAAAAGCCATGTGCTCACACAAAACAAAACACAAGCACATGGCCAGCAAAACAAATCACAAGCCATGTGCTAGAACAAAAGACACGAACACGCAGCTAATGAGAAAACTCATAAGCCGCGTGTTCACACAAGACAACGACACAAAACACAACACACGTGGACAGAAGAGCGCACGGCCGAGCGAACTCGAGACCGCACGCTCCCACAACAGACAGAACATGGAGCGCGAGTGTCCGGACCCCGACACGAAACCGAAACTCAAGACATGAATGCCGGGATCTGAACACCACGCTCCAACATGAAACAGTACACGCAGACGAGAGCGCACGGCTCGAGCACACTCGAAGCCGCACGCTCACATGAAAACAATGACATGACGCGAGTGTCAGGGCTCTGTCACTAAACTATGAATTACACTAGACCGAAGTGACAGAACCCTGACAGTCACGGCCAAGGAGGCCATCCATGAACTCACAGTCTGCCTTGTTTTGGCCAAGGAGGCCATCCATGAACTCGCTGTCTGTCCTGTCATGGCCAAGGAGGCCGTCCATGAACCCTCTGTCTTGTTATGGCCAAGGAGGTCATCAGTGAACTCACAGTCTGTCCTGTCATGGCCAAGGAGGCCGTCCATGAACCCTCTGTCTTGTTATGGCCAAGGAGGTCATCAGTGAACTCACAGTCTGTCCTGTCATGGCCAAGGAGGCCGTCCATGAACCCTCTGTCTTGTTATGGCCAAGGAGGTCATCAGTGAACTCACAGTCTGTCCTGTCACGGCCAAGAAGGCCGTCCATGAACCCTCTGTCTGCCTTGTTATGGCCAAGAAGGCCATCAGTGAACTCACAGTCTGTCCTGTCACGGCCAAGAAAGCCGTCCATGAACCCTCTGTCTGCCTTGTTATGGCCAAGGAGGCCATCCATGAACTCTCTGTCTGTCTAGGCACGGCCAAGGAGGCCGTCCATGAACCCTCTGTCTGTCTTGTTACGGCCAAGGAGGCCATCAATGAACTCACAGTCTGTCCTGTCACGGCCAAGGAGGCCGTCCATGAACCCTCTGTCTGCCTTGTTGTGGCCAAGGAGGCCATCCATGAACTGAACTCTTTGTCTTCCTTGTTACGACCAAGGAGGCCGTCCATGAACTCTCTGTCTGTCTTGTTACAGCCAAGGAGGCCATCAGTGAACTCCCAGTCTGTCCTGTCACGGCCAAAGAGGCCGTCCATGAACCCTCTGTCTGCCTTGTTATGGCCAAGGAGGCCATCCATGAACACTCTGTCTGTCCTGGCACGGCCAAGGAGGCCATCCATGAACCCTCTGTCTGCCTTTTCATGGCCAAGGAGGCCGTCCATGAACTCTCTGTCTGTCCTGTCACGGCCAAGGAGGCCGTCCATGAACTCTCTGTCTGTCCTGTCACGGCCAATGAGGCCATAAATTAACTCTCTGTCTGCCTTGTTACGGCCAAGGAGGCCGTCCATGAACTCTCTGTCTGTTTTGTTATGGCCAAGGAGGCCGTCCATGAACTCTTTGTCTTCCTTGTTACGACCAAGGAGGCCGTCCATGAACTCTCTGTCTGTCCTGTCACGGCCAAGGACGCTGTCCATGAACTCTCTGTCTGTCCTGTCACAGCCAAAGAGGCTGTCCGTGAACTCTCTGTCTGTCTTGTTACGGCCAAGGAGGCCGTCCATGAACTCTCTCTCTGTCCTGTCATGGCCAAGGAGGCTGTCCATGAACTCTCT
>NW_015505857.1:425000-440736 GCF_001515645.1 Sinocyclocheilus grahami
CTGTCCTGTCACGGCCAAGGAGGCTGTCCATGAACCCTCTGTCTGCCTTGTCACGGCCAAGGAGGCCGTCCATGAACTCTCTGTCTGCCTTGTTATGGCCAAGGAGACCGTCCATGACCTCTCTGCCTGTCCTGTCACGGCCAAGGAGGCTGTCCATGAACCCTCTGTCTGCCTTGTCACGGCCAAGGAGGCCGTCCATGAACTCTCTGTCTGCCCTGTCATGGCCAAGGAGTCTGTCCATGAACTCTCTGTCTGTCCTGTCACAGCCAAAGAGGCCGTCCATGAACTCTCTGTCTGTCTTGTTACGGCCAAGGAGGCCGTCCATGAACTCGCTCTCTGTCCTGTCATGGCCAAGGAGGCTGTCCATGAACTCTCTGTCTGCCTTGTTACGGCCAAGGAGGCCGTCCATGAACTCACAGTCTGTCCTGTCATGGCCAAGGAGGCCGTCCATGAACTCTCTGTCTGTCCTGACACGGCCAATGAGGCCGTCCATGAACTCTCTGTCTGTTTTGTTACGGCCAACCATGAAATCACAGTCCGCCCTATCATGGCCAATAAAGCCGTTCATGAACTCTCTTCTTGTCTTGTTCTTGTCCTGTTACACATTAATATTGCGTCAATGTTCTCACGCTGAACAACACATAATTACTGTATTTGCATTACTGTAAGGGTAGGTTTATGGTTGGGGTAGATGTAGGTGTTAACAAAGCATAATCTGATGGGTAGCATTTTTTGTTGTCACATTGTGCTACCTACTGTTTCAATGGGAGGTAGCAAAATCTGACAGGGTAGCACAAATCGTCAGAACACCAGTTCAAAAAGTCGATGCATCGGTTCCTGACATCATCAAGCAATGATGTCACTACCTCTATGGTCACTACGCATTTCTTTTCTAACATCTCAGTGCCATGTCGTATCAATGAAACATTCAAATAAACAAATTTTTGTCAATACATATTTAAACATTCAAATAAAAAGTTATTTGTGAACGCATATGCCTATTGCTTATTATTGCCTTTCATTCACTTGTTAGTGCGGTTTGTGGTCACAGTTATGTTCACAGATCCTTTATGTCAGATACGACTGGACTGTCCAATATTGACTAGCCTACAACTTGGATAAGATTCCTAAAAGTTATCTTGCACCTACAGCAGTGGTGGCTAGTGAAATATTTTCTAGGTAGGGCACCACATCCAAAAATGTTAGCATACATCCCTGTATGATTTATCCCTTTATAACAAAAGGAGAAGTAGTACGACTTTAGACATTTTAAATAAAGATAATTGTTTTACCAAGGTAAAGATTGAGGATAATTCCCACAAAACTATATTTTCTGCAAGCGTTTTTCAATATAAATTAAAACATTTAGTTTTCATAATTCACAATTTATGTATACAGTGGAACAGCAAATACTGTTAGGAATTTTTTTTACATTTGTTTAGAGAGCATTTTCTATACATACAGTATATAAATAACTAAAAGTCAAGCTGCAATACCAAACACGACCACACGAAGATGCCAACAGACCACTATACCAGTCGCCTTAACTTGACTGTACTTGTACTGTATACAGTTATGGCCAAAAGTTTTGGCAGTGACATAAATTGTGTGTTTTGCAAAGTTTGCTGCTTCAGTATTTGTAGATTATTTTTCCACATGTTTCTATGGTATACTGAAAAACAATGATAAGCATATAAGTTTTAAAGGCTTTTATTGGCAAAAAAAATGACTCAATATTTACAATGTTGACCCTTGTTCTTCATAATCTTTGCAACTCACTCTGGCATGTTGGATATTAGCTTCTGGGCCAAATCCTGACTGATGGCGATCTATTCTTGCCTTACTGGGTTTCGGAGTTGATCAAAATTTGTGGGCTTCTGCTTGTCCACTCGACTTTTGAGGATTGACCTCAGGTTCTCTATGGGATTGATATCCGGGAGTTGCCTGGCCATGGATTCAAAATTTCAATGTAATGATCTTTGAGTCACTTATTTATGACTCTTGCTTTGTGACATGGTGCTCCATCATGCTGGAAAATGCACGGATCATCACCAAATTGCTCATGGATCACTGAAAGAAGTCGCTCTTGCAGGACGTTTTGATACCATTCTTTAATCATGGCAGAGTTTTTGGGCAGAATTATGTGAGAGCCCACTCCCTTGCTTAAAAAGCAACCCCACACAAGGATGGTCTCAGGATGCTTCACTGTTGGCACAACGCAGGACTCATGGTAGCGTTCACCTTTTCTTCTCCAAAGAATCGATTTTCCAGATGTCCCAAACAGTCAGAAGAGAGCTTCATCAGAGAAAATATCTTTGCACCAGTCTTCTGCTGTCCAATCCTTGTACTTCCTGCAGAATTTCAGTCTGTCCTTGACATTTTTCTTGGAGAGAAGTGGCTTCTTTGCTGCTCTTCTTGACACCAGGCCATTGTCCAAAAGTCGTCGCCTCACTGTGCGTGCAGATGCTCTCACACCAACCTGCTGCCATTCCTGAGCAAGCTTTGCACTGATGGTGGCATGATTCCTCAGGAGACGACGGTCCTGGCGCTTGCTGGACAATCTGGGACGTTCTGAAGGCTTCTTCACTGCAGTCAAACCTCTCTTCTTAAAGTTCTTAATGATCCGGTAAATGTTTCTTTTAAGGTGCAACATTCTTTGTAGCAATTTCCTTGCATGTGAGGCCATTTTGATGCACCGCGATGATGGCTGCACGTATTTCTTTAGAGGTAAACATTGCTAACAAGAACATAATGATTGGAAACGATTCTTCCCTCCTTTTATAGCAATCAGTCTGTTCTTACAATCTAATTAGTATGATAGTGATTTCACCTGACTAGCACTCATTCACACTTTCACATGTGCTGCTGATATGATTAGTCAATTAATGTTAGCTGGTCATTTTGTGTCAGAATAAAAAAAACTTTTTTGGTGAAAAGTTCATTTTTTGGCCAATGAAGCTTTTAGCAATTATTTTAAATGAATCTGATCACTCTACATGATAATCTAGAAACAATGTGAATGAACACCACAACAGCTTAAGCAGAAAACTTTGCAAAACACAAAATTTGTCACTGCCAAAACTTTTGGCCATGACTATATAGATATATACCGATCCATTCAGAAATATTAAACAGAGCAAAACACAAAATTTAAAAAGTAAATTACTTTTTAAAAGTAAAAAGTAAAAACATTCTGAATTTGTTGAATATGATATATGAAGGCAGCTCGACCAGTAAACAGTTGCTCTGTCAGTGTGAGTGTTCATGCCCATATGTATAAAAACACCATTGACCATCACAAACTCCTATAATAACATGCTTCTTCAGCGAGTGTCCATTATAAAACACTTGCCAGACATGTGACCATACTGAAATGTGCTCGTGCAAAAAGCAAAAAATCGGAAAGCGCACATACACGGTCTGTTTATTTGCACATTAAAAATAATGCGCACATAATGCGTCTTATTATTATTATGCGTCTAATAATGTATGACTCCTGTATGCCATTGTAATTGTCTTTACCTCCATTAATCGTCATCCATCTAAACTTCACTGGTTTGCTTTATTCAGCCCATACAGAGTAGCCCTGACTTCACATTTCTTATTTATAGGGCTTGTTCCCAACAATCGCTGCACAAGTTAAGGTTATGTATGATGACGAATGTACGTTAGTGCTAGCCCTCCCGGAAATCATAGAGATTGCATTGCAGTGCCTGCAGTTTGAAAAAAAAAATCTTTGTGTAGAAGTCTATGAGCACACTCTGGGCAATTCTCGGCCAGAGTGAAATCGCCCAAAAAGGGGCGGTACTCCACAGAAAGTGACCTGATGCTGATTGGACTATATGTACAGAGGCAGAACAAGCAGTCTAGAACAGTGACAGCTGTGATAGAAAAAAAATCCCTCCCATTCGCAATTAGGTGGTGCATCGCCCAATCGCCTGAAGAATGAAGAAACTGCCCCTGACCTACAGGACACATTACAGACATTGATGCACAAACACGGATATGTTCCACATTTTAAAGTTTAAAGGAAGAATAAAAAAAGTCTTATAAACTCCTTGATTTCGCATAAATAACTTAAAATATTATCTGCATGCACAGTAAACTATAGTAAAATGTATTTATATCTGTCAACAGAAAGGTTTTTGAAGGTTTTAATAAAATGTTATTTAATTACAGTAGTCACACTAAGCATATTTCCAGTATGTACCTCAGGTTTGCACAGTATTGTCTATGCGTTTCATTGTGCTTTACTGAAACCAGGCTGACTGAAGCCATTTTGGACAATGCGCTGCATCTGCTGGGCTTCCAGCTGTTCAGAGCAGATTGCATCACGGAGTTAACAGGGAAATCAAAGGGCGGTGGACTTTGTTTCTACATAAATGAAGGTTGGTGTTCAGACGTAACAACTCTGAAGAAGATGTGCTCTCCTAATTTAGAGGCACTCTTCATAAACTGTAAACCTTTCTACCTGCCACTGAGTTTTCCTCATTCATGCTTGTAAATGTTTACGTTCCTGCAACAGCTGGCATAAACTGAAATCAGCTAAACCTGTAATAAGGACTGTAAAAATATGGACAAATAAAGCAGAGCGGGATTTACAAGTCTGCTTCCACTGCACTGATTGGAGTGTTTTTGAAGGAAAGGAAAGGACGTGTGGCCAATATGGTGTCCCATACTCGGAATTTGTGCCCTACATTTCACCCATCCAAGTGCACACACACAGCAGTGAGTAGTGAACAAACACACACACCCGGAGCAGTGAACAGCCATTTTTGCTGCGGCACATGAGGAGCAGTTTGGGGTTCCGTGTCTTGCTCAGTCATGGTATTGAGGGTGGAAGAGAGCGCTGATCATTTACTCTCCCCACCTTCATTTACTCCCCCTACCTTCAATCCCTGCCAGTACTGAGACTCAAACACACAACCTTTGGGGTACAAGTCAGACTCTCTAACCATTAGGCCACGACTGCCCCCAAGCTGCAGCCACCGATCTGGACAAGCTCACAGAGACTGTAACTTCATATATCAGTTTCCGTGAAGATATGTGCAACCCCACCAGGTCATTGTTATCATTCAGTAATTATAAACCATGGTTTACTGGAAAACTCAAAAGGCTTCGTCATGCCAAAGAGGATGCTTACAGAAGTGAGGATAAAATCTTTACTAACAAAGGAGATCAGAGTGGCTATAAAAAGCTACTCTGAAAAGCTTAAAAAACATTTTTCAGCCAACGATTCGGCATCAATCTGGTTTGGACTGAGGAACATCACCAAGTACAAGACACCACCCCAGTCTAGTTTGAAAAGCCCAGTCTATCACCCCCCACCCACTCTGATCTGCACTTCACACATTTACCCCCCCTCCCACTTCCACCATTCAACCTGCGCTTAAGGTATGTGTAGAGGATGTGAACAGGGTCTTCAGAAGACAGAAGTCTAAGAAAGCTTCAGGCCCAGATGGTGTTTCATCTGCTTGTCTAAAAGTCTGTGCTGACCAACTGGCCCACATCTTGACACAGATCTTCAACAGATCACTGGAGCTGTGTAAAGTTCCCTGCTGCTTCAAATGCTTCACTATCATTCCAGTCCCCAAAATACCCCAAATCACTGGACTGTGGTCAGTCATTTGATAGACTGGTCCTGGCCTACCTGAAGGACATCACTGGACCCTTGCTGGATCCTCTTCAGTTTGCCTACAGAGCAAACAGGTCTGTGGATGATGCAGTCAACATGGGACTTTACAGCATTACATCCTGCAACACCTCGACAGACCTGGGAATTATGCAAGGATCTTATTTGTGGACTTCAGTTCGGCCTTCAATACCATCATGGCATCAGACAAACTGACACAGCTCTCTGTACCCACCTCCATCTGTCAGTGGATCACCAGCTTTCTGACAGACAGGCAGCAGCTAGTGAGGCTGGGGAAACTCACATTCAGGACCCTCATTATCAGCACTGGTGATCCTCAGGGTTGCGTTCTCTCCCCACTGCTCGTCTCCCTGTACACAAATGACTGCAGCTCTACTGATCCCTCTGTCAAGCTCCTGAAATTTGCGGATGACACTACAGTCATCTGCCTCATCCAGGATGGAGACGAGTCTGCTTACAGACAGGAGGTTAAAGAGCTGGTGCAATCACAACAACCTGGAGCTGAACACACTCAAAAACAGTGGAGATGATTGTGGACTTCAGGAGAATCTACAGTAAAACTCATTCAGGTCTTCAGCAAGTTGTTAATTTGCCTCAGTGCTGGAGGATGGTCTCTTGTAGTTTGTAATGTCTTTCAGGCCTTTCCACACTGAAGCAGGGTCGTTTGCTGAAAACTGATTTTCCAGCTTTTTAGCGTAGCTCCTCTTAGCCACACGTCAGTGTGTTCCTTGCCTGATTGTACAAGATTCTGTCACCTCCTCTGTAGGCATCCTCTTTGACCTGGCAAAGCTGTCTGAGTTTTGCTGTGGCGCCGCCGCGAGTGGCAGCCTCTCCAGCAGCTCCGTGTGCCTTGCTTTTTCTTTTCTTTTGCAACTGATCACCATCAGATTACCATTTATCTTATGGATATGGATTTTCACATGTTGAAACTCGTTTATGATGTGGTTCCCCGTTTACCAGACAAGGTGAGGAGGCCATATCATGGCTTCAGAGCCGGCGCTAAGCGGCTGGTGAAGAAGTGGCGATATAAGCCTTCGGTCCTTTCTGTGATCATGGGAAAAGTGAACTCATTACCAAACAAGATTGACGAACTGACTGCGCCGGTGAAAAATGTCAAGATCTACAGAGGGTGCAGTTTGTTGTACTTCTGTGAAACGTGGCTCACGACTAGCATCTCGGATGCTAACGTGGAGCTACCTGGCTTCAGCACAGTCAGGGCGGATAGAGACATGAATATAGGACTATTGATTTAATGTATGCAAATGTAAAGGATGCATACAGGGCCACCCCACTGCCTGCACTAGGGAAAACAGACCACAACCTTATTCTGCTTCAGCCTCACTACAAACCAAGAGTGAGGAGACTACCCACAACCACACGCTCATTCAAGAAGTGGTCTCCTGAGGCACAGCAGGCTCTGAGATACTGCTTCAGAACTACAGACAGGGATGTAATGCAGGGGTCGCACAGTGGGAACATTGAGAAGGTTGTTGCACTACTTGCACTACTGACTACATCAACTTCTGTATGGATGGTTTTGTTTGAGTAAGAAATGTACGCTGCTATGCTAAGAATAAGCCCTGGATCACGAGGGACATTAAGGGTCTTTTGAACCAGAAGAAGAGGGCCTTTAAGGATGGTGATTAGAAGGAGCTGAAGCATGTTCAGAGGGAACTCAGTGTCCAGCTCAAGAAGGAAAGCTGGAGAAGAAGTTAAAGAATAACAGCATGAAGGATGTGTGGGAGGGGATGAAGACAATCGCTGGGTGCAGCTCGAAGCGGGGTGAAAACATTGAAGGAGATGTGGAGAGAGCAAACCAGCTGAACAACTTCTTCAACAGGTTTGACCACCCCAACTCATTTACACCTCCTAAGACTGCACCAATCACCTTCTTCTTTTCTCTCTCTCTCTCCCCAGGTATCAACTTCAGCACGGAGGAGATTGTCCCCACACCCATGATCACGGCAGCTCAGGTGTGTGGAGAGCTGAGGAGGCTTCATCCCAGCAAAGCAGCTGGTCCAGATAGAGTATCCCCACGAATGCTGAAGGTCTGCGCACTGGAGTTGGGCGAACCCCTACAGCGCATCTTCAACCTGAGCCTGCATCATTCCAGTCCTGAAGAAACCACGCCCTGGACAGCTGAACGATTACAGGCCGGTCTGACATCACACATAGTGAAGGCCATGGAGAGGGTGCTGCTTCACAACATGAGGCCACAGGTCTGCCATTCCCTCGACCCTCTGCAGTTTGCATACTGGGAGAATGCCATTATATACATGTTACACCTATCCCTCTCTCACCTGGACAGGGGCAGTGGGGCTGTGAGAATTATATTCTTGGACTTCTCCAGTGCCTTCAATACCATTAAGTCTCTGCTACTCAGAGAGAAACTGATAAAGATGGGAGTAGGCTCACACCTGGTGGCGTGGATAATGGACTACCTTACAGCCAGACCTCAGTACGTACGACTGGGGGACTGCAGGTCTGACACTGTGGTCAGCAGTATGGGAGCACCACAGGGTACTGTGCTCTCTATCTGGTTCTGTTCACCCTGTACCCATCAGACTTCCAGTCCAACTCAGAGTCCTGCCACGTGGAAAAGTTTGCAGACAACGCTGATATTGTGGGCTGTATCAGGAGGAGGAGTAAATGAAATTGATCTGGGACTTTTTCTCATGGTGTGACTCCAACCACCTGCACCTCAACACCATCAAGACCAAGCAGATGGTGGTGGACTTCAGGAGGCTCAGGCCTCAACCGGGGTCTGTGACTATCAGCGGTGACAGTGTGGAGTTTGTAAAGAGTTACAAATACCTGGGAGTGCAGCTGGATGAAAAACTGGACTGTTAACCACTTATGGATGACTCGCAACCACAGTGGGAATGTTGGATTTTAGGTCTACGAAGCTTGGCAGATGTGAAGATTCAGCTATGTTATCTGCCATCAACTCTCAAGGATGTTCAACGTAACGAGCTCATCATTTCTCTGACGCTAGTGCTTCAGGTTTTGGAGAATGCACATATCTCAACAAGGCATGAGAACAGGAACAGGGAAAACACAGCTAAAAGTCCATAACCGTAACAGTACGCCCCCCTCCTGGAAGGTGCATCCTCACGCCTAAAGAAGTCCAACTGAGGAGGGAGGGAGGGCAGGGGCTCTGGAGGAGGGCTTGGAGCAGGAGAAAGGTAGGGACTGGGAGAAGGTGATGGTGGGAGGAACCATGGTGGAGAAGACAGAGGTTGGAGACAGGGAGGAGCCAGGAGCAGGGGGACGGAGTGATGAGGCGAAGCCGGAGGAGTGGAGACCCGAGGCGATGAATGGTCGACGACTGACCAAGGCAGAGCTCTAGGGACAAGGGAGCCCGGTGGAATCAGTGGGATGATGGGCCATGGTGGAGACGAGGGAGCAAGGAGCCAAGGCGGAGCCAAAGGGTCGGAGGACCGAGGTGGAGTATGGGACTCAGAGGCTGGAGGCAGAGACAGGGGAAACTCACACCTAGGCGGAGCTGGAGACTGGAAGACTAGAGGCGGATCAGAGTGCCCAGATGTCGCTGGCTGAGGGTGAGCTGAGGGACTGACAGGTACCAGCGAAGACAGGGCTGAGGAACAGGCTGGCATAAGTGGAGGCGGCAGAGGGAGGCTGGGTGGGAACTTAAGAGTCACAAGGAGCTCAGGAGACGCAGGAGAGCTGGACAGAACCAGTGGAGACTCAGGAGACACAAGAGATTCAAAGCTGGACGGAACCAGCGGAGACTCAGGAAATGTAGGAGACGCAGGAGAGCTGGACAGTACCAGCGGAGACTCAGGAGACACAGGAGATTCAAAGCTGGACAGAACCAGCGGAGACTGAGGAAATGTAGGAGATGCAGGAACATAGGAAATGATCTCTCCAGCCCAATTAATTAAAACCTCTTGAAAAATGACATTAAGTCCCCCAAAGTATTGTCCAGTGGCCAGTTGCAGCTCACCCTCAGCGGCGGGACTGTGGGCAGGGCTTCTCTCCAAGCCCTCAATCTCCACCAGTACTCCCTCGGGGACGGACGATGTAGCCGGCTCACACACCTGGTCAGACGAGTCTTGAGGCTCAGGCTCCGGGGCGATGATCGGCTCAGTAGTGGGTTCCCGTGCTGGCTCTCGTGTCGCGGCAGGCTCAGGCTCTCCATCTGAGGTGGACTCAGGAAATTGCTCCGTGCAGTGGGATGGCGGATGGCTGGTCTCTGGTTCAGGAGTGGGGCTGGAGATGTCCTCCTCAGCGGGGCAGATGGAGAAATACAGTGTATTTCTCTCTAGCACCCACTCCACAAAAGCGGCAAAACTCCCTCGAGGACCATTCCCGGACAGCTTTGCCTTAGTTGAGGTGTTAAGTCAGACAAAATAAAAAGTGCAAAGGCAGCTGTCCATGTAATCCGTAAGGTAGGCGAGATTTAGATAGTTCCTGGTGTGGTCCTCGAGAGAGCGATCCCCTTGCTCCAGGCAGAGGAGCATTACAGTGTGGATATCCATGGTGGGGAGTAGAAAGGAAAAGGAAAACACGCCGCTAAAACTTCTCTTTTTGGGATGGTTATTCTGTAACAGAACTGTGCTAAATACAAGCACACGACGACGGAAGAAATCCAAAATAGTTTTTTAATAAACTTCACACTGAATCCAGGAGCGGGGGGTAGCACAACACAAATCAAAGCAACATCAAACAATAACCGTCCATAACGTAAAAGTCCAAAACCGTAACACTATTTATTTATTTAGGGGTTATTTTGTCCATAAACAAAGCCAGAAGATAAAACATAAAATATATAAAATCAATTAAATAATTTGACAAAATAAAAAGACATTGTTTATTACACCTTCTGTCAATTTTAAAACTTACATTCACTCAGTCGCTGATGAAAAGTTTTAGTTGTCCAACAGAAAGTGCCCATTCAACAATATATTATCAACAACTGCTTAACAAATAATTAACTTGAAAATCTATATCCTTCGATGAAGTATGGAACATTTGTGGATTAAATGGAACAAATGTAATATATATTCATGTTTTATTCATTAATCATTTGTAAACATTTATGTGGAAAAAGCACTAAAAATGTGTTAAAGAATACATAAAGAATTAACTTATTTTCTCTTACAACGATAATGTAGCCCTTCCATATTAATTAATAGGTTATAATGTAAGTATATGTACAAATAACTCTTTATTATGTTCTATTAGGTTTGATTTTGAGCCTCCAATAAAAGGAACAATATATATATATATATATATATACACTCTTTATTAAAACTTTTTATTTATTGTTTTACCAACTTATATACCTTTATATACTTAAAATCTAGATATTTGCATACAGCATATTTAAAATATTTATCTGCCAAATTTACAAATTAATGCATTATTTTTGCAGTGTTTGCAACATTTGATCTAGTGTTTCGAATCGAATCCAACTAAATGCACAATTCAATATATTTATATATAAAAAAAAAAAAAGTAGATTTACATGTGATAAATAATTGAAGATGATCCTCCTTCACTGTTAAATTACCTTTTCCGGAAATGTTTAAACACTTGACATGCTATAATATAACGCTCTAATTTGTTCTGTGGTTTAAAACAGCTTTTCTTCATTTGAGCTGAATCATGTACTACATCAATGTGACGTGTGGAGCGAATGAGACTGAATACAGACTTCATGCTGATTTACTGAACTACACCAATAATCCTGACTGTGATCAGAGCTGGTATTCACAGGTCAGTGTGTTTCTGTCCTCAAACTACAGGATTATTCACTACGGAATATACATCGCTTCATCCTGTTTTGTTTTATTTGTTCAGGACAAGCGTCTGTTAGCATATCCATCAGGTCCTCAAACACTGATTGATCCTGTTATTTCTGTCTCGTCTGATCGTCTCTTCACTTCTCACTGTGTGGGAGTTCATCATGAGATCATCTGTCATTCTGCTGAAGTAAATCAACTCAATCTCTCTTAACTTTCATCTGTTTTCATATTTAAACACAGAAATGATGACCTTTTGACAACGAATCATTAGAGACAAACACAAATTCATGCATCACTTATACTATAAATGCTGCTCTAATGCTTCTTTCTTTCATTTCAGTTCAGATATGAGACTATATTCAGAGGTGAGAGAAACATCAACTCTCAGCATGATGTTTATGATGGGCAGATGATCCTTAAAGAGACAGTTCACACCAAAATGCTCCTCGTGTCATTGCGAATATGACGTTATTTCCTCTCTGAAACACAAAAACAGTATTTTTGAAGGAATCTTCAGTGTTTTCGTCCTTGTGATTAAAGTCATAGAGGTTTGGAGTGACATGAAGGAGAGTAAATGAGTTTAATTTTTAGATCATCCACATCAAAAACATTCATTCCTATGAGAATCTACGTTGTCATTATTGTACATTTATTGTAATGAAAAGAGACACACTTATCTGTCCTGATTCATTGTGTTTTTCAGTGTTTAATAGCACAGACTCCATCAGCAGATCGACACAAACTCCAGAATCACGTGAGTTCAGCTGATGATTGACAGCATGATATATAGTTCATTAATTCAGTCCATCCAATGATTTTATTGTATTGTTGTTTGTATAGATCAGTTGTGGTGGATTTCTGCCCTGATCTTCATTGTTCTTCTGGTTTTGATCTGTTTCTTTTTGCGTAAAAGGATCTTCAGGTGAATCACAAGTCTTTAATTTGGTCTGAGAGAGATGAACATAGTCATGGAAACTAAATGATGAGACTGACAATATAAGTGAAAATATAATTTAGGATTTGACTCCTTTATGTCAGATATCTCATAGTTTGTTAGTCATGTTTAATGATGAAATCAGTGGCCCAAACTATAAAATCTCTCTCAATAAATAGAAAATACTGTGATGAATATAATAGCATCTAATAATCTGTTTTCAGCTTTATTTTGAGAGCAGTTACAAGCATATTTCAGCGCAATGATTCAGAAAACAGGTGAGTGAATCTAAGCAAGAGAAAGACTTAAACCGAGTTTGACTGAATCACATCAACACTGAAGTTTCATTTGAGACTCGATGAATCTTCATCTGCTGAATCTGAATCTGTTTCTCACAGGGATCCTGAATCTGGTGTCCAAATGATGATCAGATCAGATTAATCTGAATCACTGAATCAATCTGAATCTGAATCAGATCAATGGCTCCATGTCCAGAGAACGATCCAAAACATCCTGTCATTTTTCTTATTTACGCAAACTGAATGGGCTGAATGTCATTTATTAATGTTTTCTGTCTGACGGAAATGGTGATATTTCATTTGCTGTAATAGCTGGTTCTGTGTCATATACTATGTAGCTGAAATAATAAGGCTAAATTGGGTGAACAGAAACATGCACTGATTTGAACTCTGATCAGTTAGGATGATTGACTGTTTTAATGATGGAATTTAATGTTTCCTGTGAAAATAAAAAAAGACCACATTCATGTTTTGTTGATTTGATTTATTAGTGAATATCTCTGTACAGACAGATGAAGGTGGTTCAATGTGTTTTCAGCAGGACTGTAAGTGGATCAGATACCGTTTTTAAGCAAACAGATTAAATTATGATTAAATGACTGTAACTTTTCCCCAGATTTCTATTAGCTTTCATGAGATAACCAGTAGAATGTCACCACAGAGGACTTCTAAAATGTTTTTTATCTATATCTATATATATATCTATATCGATTGCATACTCTCTCTCTCTCTCTTCCTATATATACATAGAGAGAGAGTCATGTGGAAAGATAGAGAGCATTGTGTTTTGTGTGCACATTCATTTTCTCTGAATCGCACTTACGCACTTTTGAGAAATGATCTTAGAACAAATTTAGGACGGTTTCTATGCAACATTTTATAAATGAGGCCCCTGGACTTTATAATACTATAGCTGTTATGAAGGAAATAGTGAAATACATAAGACTGGCCACACACTTGAAGATTTTATGCCTAATTTTGAGCCCAATTTGCACCCCCAAGCAATCAGGAGCATGGCCCGATTCATGCCAAATGACTTTTTGTCCAAAAAACCTCTGGTGTCATTATGATTATTGAACTGCTCCCGATCGAGACGGAGTGTCCACGAACTCAAATTGTAAATATGAAACATGTTTGATATTTAGGACTCCTGATCGGGATGCATCTGACGTGATACCTGCGATAGCCAATGAGATCGCAAGCGTCACCTACCGTATGTTGTGTGCTGCTATAGCTGAAACATGACAGCCACAAACATGCCACGAATGTGGAGTATTGAGAAAGAAGATCATCCAAATTATTTTTTTTGTTCAGAGGATTATAATGTTAAACATCGGTTGAAACTGTCCTTAAGTCTGTGTTGTGATTGTATTGCTAAATAATACAATTATTTCTTTCACTTGAAGAGAGATTTAGTCAAGTCAAGTCTGCTTTATTGTCAATGCTTCCACATTGTCCTCTATATCCTCTATATTTACTGTATACACTGCTCTGTTCTGATGACATGAGAATGAAAATAACAAATCAAGTTGAACGCTCTGGATTTTTACATTTCTTACATTTAATCAGGGAATTAGAATAATAAGACATCTGGGCTGTTACCGAGCAAATTAAATCCACACAGAAGCTGCATCTGAAGTGGCATTTAGATGCATTTACACACATGTATTTTGTTTAATGCAAGACATGAATGCATTTAACCTGCAATTACAAATGCATAAATAATGTTTTGATATATTAAACATAAAACGTTGAATACTGATATTTGAAATTATTTAAAACATGAAAAAAAGAAAAGAAAGAAAAAGCCGAAATTTGAAATTAATACCGCCAGCAGGTGGCAGCACCATTTTAATAGACTGAATCATGCAGTGAAAGAAAACACACTAAATGCGCACGTGCACTAGTCTAGACCTCACGTAATGAATGCGTGTGCTCTGTAGGGATGTTTTGATTGGTTTTTGCAAAATACTCGATAATATTATCACAGGCGATATATATCGCACACCCCTAGGACACACACGCACACCTTGTGGGAACATTTGGATATGCACAGTAACCACATAAGAACATCATAAACCGCATCTAACCACAAATGGCCGTTACAGGTGTTTTGTGTGCACGATAAAACTCATTTAGGGAACAAAATGATGACAGTTTCACTTCTTGTGAACTGTCCTTTAGAGTACACATTAAATGTGTCTGCGGGGCCACTAAAGGCACAAACTCTGACAACTGTTGATCCGGGGGCGTGGCCGGCAGCAGATATATAAACTGAGCGTCAAACACTCTTCAGTTCAACATTTATCAGCTCTCTGCTCTCGTCACCTGTTTTCACCAAGGATCCGTTTAGGTATAAAAAGATACAGTTTGTCTGTGAAACTTGGAGGCGTGTAGGCTAGTGTGCTCCTCAGCATTAAACGCTGTCTAGTAAGTGCAAATGGATACATCACACGTTCCCGCCCCCACGGTCATGGCACGAAAATATTATTAAAACTTAATTTCGGAGAAGTACTTGTATTAAACTGGCTTTTAATGCAGTTTTACAGTTTTTCTCAAATGCTAAAACACAAAAGCCAATCCTCTAAACCAAATGACCAGTTGTCTAAACACATTTACTAAATCTAGCCATCATTTTCCAATATCATAAACACATTTCACATGAAGACACAATTCACAAAACACAATCCTCCGTTCTCATAAATCTTAACACATTTTTCTTTGCTAAAACACAAGTTGCAAAAGAACTCTGCTCATATTCTCAAATGAAAGCTCATGTGATGCAAAATGCTTGCCACAGTCAGCAATATTTGAACACAATGAACACACCTGGCGTCATTCATTACACACAACGACTCAAAATTGAAGACACTTGTTGCTAATGCTGTGACCACATGTATAAAAGCAAGTTCAGAGTGCACAGTTTGCTGAAGATTCCAAACAAACACAATGGATGAAGGCAGAGTCAGGGGAAGAGGAATTCGAGTCAGAGGAGGGAGAAGAGCTGGCCATGGAAGAAGAGGAGCAGGCCAACGAGGAAGAGGAGTGCAAATCAGAGGAGGAAGAGGAGCAGGCCAAC
>NW_015505857.1:441303-463049 GCF_001515645.1 Sinocyclocheilus grahami
GGCACTCTTCGTGTGAAATTGAATAACTATATGAAGTGGTATAAATATATACATTTTCTGCCATCATGTCTTGAATTTGAGATCATTCTAAATGCATTTTAATAGACTGAATCATGCAGTGAAAGAAAACACACTAAATGCGCACGTGCACTAGTCTAGACCTCACGTAATGAATGCGTGTGCTCTGTAGGGATGTTTTGATTGGTTTTTGCAAAATACTCGATAATATTATCACAGGCGATATATATCGCACACCCCTAGGACACACACGCACACCTTGTGGGAACATTTGGATATGCACAGTAACCACATAAGAACATCATAAACCGCATCTAACCACAAATGGCCGTTACAGGTGTTTTGTGTGCACGATAAAACTCATTTAGGGAAAAAAATGATGACAGTTTCACTTCTTGTGAACTGTCCTTTAGAGTACACATTAAATGTGTCTGCGGGGCCACTAAAGTCACAAACTCTGACAACTGTTGATCCGGGGGCGTGGCCGGCAGCAGATATATAAACTGAGCGTCAAACACTCTTCAGTTCAACATTTATCAGCTCTCTGCTCTCGTCACCTGTTTTCACCAAGGATCCGTTTAGGTATAAAAAGATACAGTTTGTCTGTGAAACTTGGAGGCGTGTAGGCTAGTGTGCTCCTCAGCATTAAACGCTGTCTAGTAAGTGCAAATGGATACATCACACGTTCCCGCCCCCACGGTCATGGCACGAAAATATTATTAAAACTTAATTTCGGAGAATTACTTGTATTAAACTGGCTTTTAATGCAGTTTTACAGTTTTTCTCAAATGCTAAAGCCTGTGAAAGTAGTCTATTGGTTTCAAATCAGTTGTTACTGTATGGGGACAGGAATTTACACTGGCAATGAATGAAGTTAAGACTGTGGACATGGTAATTAGTGCCAGGAGAGAGGACAACATTCCCTCCCCTCCCTCTCCTGTTATCTCAGGACATGCAATTAGTAGAGTTTCCACCTTTAAATTGCTTGGAGTTCAAATATCCTCTGACTTGTCATGGGATGCCCACATTAAGTACATTATTTCGAAGGTGCACCCCAGAATATACTATCTTTGCGCTGCAAAAAAAGCGGGTCTTCTTTGTGATGTTTTGGTACAAGTATATTTGACTTTTTTTATACGGCCAGTTCTCGAATATGCTAGTCCAGTATGGGGTGGTCTACCTAAAGGTCTCGCTGAGGAATTAGAGAGGATCCAAAAGCAATGCTGTCGGTTAATAGGCATTCCGACTTCAACTCTCCCAACATTGTGTGAGAGGCGTGAGGAAGCCACCATACGTACGCTTACTAAAACACTCAAGGACAGTTCATCACCATTGCATTGTTTCCTGCCTATGGCTCCAACACCTACTTATTCTCTTCGGCGGCACAAGACATTTGTTGTACCCAGGAGTAAAACCAAACGTCATGAACTCTCCTTTATTCCCCGTGCTCTAAATTTGTTGTGTGGATAACTTACAGGTCCTTGATTAGGATGCCTTTTCTGTGAATCTGTGTTATTCATATATATGTATGTGTGTGTGTATGTGTATAAATATATTTTAGCAAATTTTTTTATTTTTATTTTTTATTTATTATGACTGTATATCAGTTATTTTTTTTATACTAAGTAATGATTGTCTTGGAGTATGTGTATGTTTGACACATTTCAGGGTTTTGTGTCGCAATATCGTCATGTCAAACTTTAAATTAAACTAAACTATTTGTGCAGCAGTATGTCTTAAATACTCACAGCACCATATTGGCTTATGTATTGGCAGTAGCAAGTCCCTGTACTTGCTTGCAGCAGCAGCAGCAATAATCTACAGCAATAACCAGCAGCAGCGTAGCAGATCTGTTCCGCCAAGACCAAATACATTAACTTTGTCATATCCATCACCATGCTAATGTCTCCGAGAGTTGTCATGATTAAACTAATGTTAACAAGCTAGGATTCAAAAATAGTGTAACAAATGTATTGTTCATTGTTAATGTTAGTTAATCCATTAAGTAACGGTAACTAATGGGACCTGTAAATTCTTACCAAACTTTTTTTTATCAGATAATATAGTTTGAATATTTTAATTGAATTTTCAGCTAATATAAGCAGGGCTGATACAATTAACAGTAGGGGGTGCTCTGTGTATATCATTCATTCATTCATTTTTTTCTGTAGTCATGCAGTGTAATAACAGTTCATTGTGTTTATTAACAACTAGGTAATGAAGCATCGAGAGCCGGTTGAACATCGATACAAATCCTTTTAATCTTGACTCTGTATAATGCATATTAAAGCAGAGCTGTGCTGCTTTGTTTACAGTGGTAACCAAGGAAACTCTGCATATCTGCTGTTCCATAAGCACCTCCTGCTGTCAGAGCAGAAGAAACAAATCGACAGCTGGCAGCAGGAAGTACCTGCCGCTGGCAGCAGGAAGCCAGTAGCTGGCAGCCGGAGGGTAGGAGGGACCTGCCACTTGGTGGCAGCCAATCAGTATCGACCAACATGGCAGCAACCAAACACATGTAACTAGAACAGAAGTAAATACTTCAGTAATGGCGGAGATTTTGGGATAAGTTTGAAAATTAATGATCGGAGTAATGAATAATTTGTTGCTTTGAAGTTTACTTTTATGCTAGTGAATGACAGTGTAACTTTGCCTACTTTAGTTTAATTGGTTAATTTAATTAATAGTAGAAACAGATGTGTACCATGTGTTAAATTTATAATAATGGTTGGTCTTAGTATGCTAGGGGGCTACCATTAACTTAAAATATTGCTTTTACCATTAAATATTAACGTGTTAAAAGAATCTACTGAATATTATAAAACTAATGTTTGACTAGAGTAGAAGTTACACATGCAATACTTACTATATCTTTTTTTGTGTGTGTATAATTTGTCAGGGGATTGTCTGATATTTTTTAATTTATTATTATTATTACAGTTTTGACCAAACAGTTCTTTTAAGAACTACCATTCTTTCTCTGGCTCTGTCTTCACCTTTTGTGTACCTGGCTATCAGTTATGGCAGGTAACAAGCCATTGCATTTCCAATGGATACGTTTTTGCATGTTCTGTTCAAAGTAACTTAAGTTAGTAAGATTTTGTAAATGTTACTTGACTTCTGAAATGTTCTACATTTTATATATGAATGAGTTAAAATGTTTTCTTTCTAGAAAAATACTGTGTTCCTTGATTTTGTCTGAATTCCAAACAACGGAAGAGGTGCCATTGACATTGCCCTAAATGCCAGCACATCTTGTGTTGCGCCCCTGACTTTAAAATGCACCTCCATAATTATGGTGTGTGTAATGTAACTAGTTAAATTTTTTTTTTAATCATAATTAGGCTTTTTTCCCCCTTCTTTATCTAGATAAAGGTTGTATTCTTAACTAAAACAAAGAAATAACAACCAAAAACTAATGTTTGACTAGAGTAGAAGTTACACATGCAATACTTACTATATCTTTTTTTGTGTGTGTATAATTTGTCAGGGGATTGTCTGATATTTTTTAATTTATTATTATTATTACAGTTTTGACCAAACAGTTCTTTTAAGAACTACCATTCTTTCTCTGGCTCTGTCTTCACCTTTTGTGTACCTGGCTATCAGTTATGGCAGGTAACAAGCCATTGCATTTCCAATGGATACGTTTTTGCATGTTCTGTTCAAAGTAACTTAAGTTAGTAAGATTTTGTAAATGTTACTTGACTTCTGAAATGTTCTACATTTTATATATGAATGAGTTAAAATGTTTTCTTTCTAGAAAAATACTGTGTTCCTTGATTTTGTCTGAATTCCAAACAACGGAAGAGGTGCCATTGACATTGCCCTAAATGCCAGCACATCTTGTGTTGCGCCCCTGACTTTAAAATGCACCTCCATAATTATGGTGTGTGTAATGTAACTAGTTAAATTTTTTTTTAATCATAATTAGGCTTTTTTCCCCCTTCTTTATCTAGATAAAGGTTGTATTCTTAACTAAAACAAAGAAATAACAACACACACACACACACACACAGACAGGCTATATTGTAGAAATTTTAGTTTGTGTATTAAACAGTTTTTGCTGCAGAAACTTAAAAGGATACACATCCTTGACTCCACTGACCCCAGTGGTTATGGAGATACTGACTGTGTATCCCTGTTCAGGTTTACATACTGAATAATTCTGTTCCATGGAGTTCATTGGAGAAAAAAACTGTTCTGTGTTCCAGTTGAAGTTCTATGCATGCGACTGCGAACCTATTCTTTATTCTTTAAATGATACCTGCTCCCTGGTTCAAGTAACAGTTTCATGTTTAACTACTCATAACATTATGTTATTATGTATTATGTCTTGCTACTGCCTATCCCTACAAGAAGGTTAAGTGGTTCAACACTAAGTTCATCTCTTTCTCTCTAAATATAATATATATATGTTTATAGCTTGTTTATTGCAATAAAGATGATGGATTATGGAAGCTTGTTACAAATAAGGTATTGATTCATGTCACAACATATAAAATGTATAAGGAAAATGTTTTATTTTCTAGGATGTTCCTGCACAGTCTGCATTCTGTGGGCTGTGGTGTATTCATGTTAATGGTAAGTAGTTACAGTGGTTTTGTCTCCCCATCACAGCGTTCATCTTGGGCATAACCCCATGTGCATAGTAACTGTCATCAAAAGTCATCAGGCTGATCCCAGTGAAAAAAAGATTGATACATGTTTTCAGGTATTGTCTAATTAACAGTTTGATTTATGTTCAAAATTGTAAAAATGTGTTATCTGTTTGGCAGTATGCACTTTATATGGCGCTTAACTGGGAGTTTGACTTCACCTAGCTAAGCGAAGTATCCTTTCCTTTTCTATATTGATAAAAGGAATTACTTTGGGACGTTTAAACATCCATTTCCAAATGTATCTTTTGCTTTTCAGCGTGATATGGCCCATATGAGGAGTTGGTGGGTGAATCTGCTCTTATCCAAAATGACACATGGAAGGTATATCTGAAAATGGAGGGGAATAAAAATCAATTTTCCATCAGTAATGTTTGGTAATAAGTTACATTTGAGTGTTATATTATTTAATTTAACTATTTCTATTTTTTATTAGAAAGAAGCAGTGATACAAATAAAGTATTTTAATAAAGTAAAGTGTTAGATACAAATAAAGCACGCTATGAATACATAAGCATCCCTCTCTCTCTATGTGTGTTTGTGTATATCCTTTATTATTTGGCAAAAACATTGATATGACACACACACACACACACACACACATAAATATGCATACATAAACATATTCAGTTGGAATTTAATGTTTAGTCAAATAATAATTTGCTTCTTTATATTTGGTAAACCTTTTTCATCAAATAATACACAATACTGACTAATATATACTAATTTAAATAAGTATTAACATTTGTTATAGATTGATATACTCATTTATTTGTCTTCCTGCCGCTGGCTGCAAGCAGCAGCCTCTTCTGACTTCCTGTTTTTAGCGACAGCTGACGTCTGGTTTTAGTGGTAGGTACTTCCTGCTGCCAGTGGCAGCCACTTCCTGCTGACAGCTGCCGATTTTTCACTGAACCCCTCTCTGTCAGAGAGTGAATTTGCGTCTCATTCAGCCCGTCTGCTGTTTTTGTCTCATTCCGATGTTTTATGTAGCATAATTTCACAAGGTTAAGGCCTGAATTTAGATTAAAAACTGCTTTAAAATTTAGATTAAAAACTGCATGTATGCAGCATCTTTGTTTGGAAAGCTTCATGATTAAATAACTTCTGACAGAATGGAAAGAGCACATGCAAAGAATTAGTTTGTTTATATGAAGAGATATTTGTTATTTGTTATTTGAGGCTTCATATTTCAATTTCACAAAGAAATGTTCAGCAATAATAAAGGGACATCTTTTAATTTATAATTAGTCTTAAATCTAATTTTGTTAAAAAATAATAATTGTGAGAAAATAGTATTGTGTAAACAGTATTGTGAATCATATCGCATCATGAGTTGAGTGAATCGTAACATCCTTAACAACTACAAACAGTGTGTTTATTGTGCTTCTGGTCCATTGACAGAGACCAAAGAACAAACAGGGGGAGGAACTCTGCCCTGAATGCTTGCAAGTGAGTGAAAGTTCATTAGTTTATATATAATGTTGTATTAAAAACCATCCTAGGTGTATATGTCTGAAAGAGGAAAGTCATATACACCTAGGATGGCCTGAGGGTGAGTAAATCATAGGGTAATTTTCATTTTTGGGTGAGCTATCCCTTTAATAGAAAAGAAACGTAATTCAGACAAAGTGAAGTTTTTCTTTTTATTCTTGTATTTTATAATTTAATATTTATTTTGGTGCATCAAGGAGTGATGACATTTCTGCTGCCAGCCTTTCATGCCATGCTGCTCCACTCTGGCTGTCAGCATTTTCTTGGAGAGGTTGATCGTGCCGTGGTCCTGTGGAACATCTCCATCTGTCTCTTCCAAGAGGTCACCAGTTAGCTATCTTTGACTTGTTGGATGGAAACGATGCTTGTTCGCAAACGTTTTATGCGATATTCCAGTTCTGCACATAAGTTACATTTGCAACTTTGGATGGACACCCAGCTTATGACAAAGGGTTCTAAAAACATGGCTTCTTATTAAAAAAAAGTGTTCCCATGGCTGTTTGCCCCGGGTTTGGGGTAAGTTGACCTGAGTCGAGTCAGTGGGTAAGATGCACCATCTGGGTGTGAAATTACCATCTGACCAAATCTGATTTCAAACCCATGTAAAATAAATAATTAAAAAACGAACATAATTTCCTTTTACAAACAGTCATATTTCTTTTCATGAAATTAACTTTAACAACATAAAACCAACTAAATTAAGTTTCAATTTCAATATTTAATTTTTTGCATTTCTGAAACAATATGTTGAACACCAAAGTTGTATAGCCTTCCCAGAAACAGAGTAAACAGAGGGTTTGTTGGCCATTAGGGACTACAGGTGGAAAGATATATCTGATTATAATGTAATGAAAAGCATTTTCTGGTTCTAATCAAAAAATAATTTGGTGCACTTGTACACAGCACCTATCAAATAAACTACAATATCACATTAAAATACCAGTTTATAATTCAGAGGTTTAACTTAACTACAGTGCCTTATGGTGGGGTAAGTTAAAATGCTGACTCAATTTACCCCACAACATTTGTCTCACTTTGCCCCATAGCTGCAATTTTGGAAAAAATAGCTACTGTAGCTTACCAGTTCAGGCTAATATTTATCTAAATGATTTGCATGGTTTTTTATGTTGCTAAATCACCTATGTGTATCATAAATATTTTTAGACCTGGGTAAATTTGCTTTGATGCAACAGCCAAAAACAGTTTTTCCACTCCTCCTATGTGTAACGGGTACTTATGCCCATCTTGATAGGGGTTAAATATCCTGTGGCTCTGGATGAATGGTGACAAAGGATCTTTGTCCTTGCCTCCAAATTCAATACGCTCCGTACTATTCTGATTCATATATTTGGGCTAAAATGAGGAGGGCTCCAGGCTTTATATTGTCACGGGGCTAACCTGGAGTTTACAGCACATATGAGAAAGCCCTACACCATCAAATATCTCCCCAAACTCACAACGTCCTGCAGCATAGAAGGGAACGCCCCTACCCCAGAACCAACAATAGCCTAAAGTCAAATTACCAGCAGTAACAAGCAGACGAATATTCACAAAGTAAACTGACTGGTTCAGAATCAACTCTTTAATTTCTGGAAATCAAAAATTAAAAGAACGTTTTAGTCATCTTAACCTGAAATCTGGAAAATCAGTCAGAGAAAATAAACACTGAATAAATAAATATAAACTGAGAAATTAATGACAAATGTATCAAAGATACAACCCTTGGGCTCTTTTAAGTAAACAGTGTATACACAATTAGGGCTAATTCAGCTTTTTTCCCACAGTTTGGAATAAACACTCCCTTAAAGAGAACATTTCAGAAAACAACCAAACAAACAACAACAACAACAAATCTCTTTAACACAATTACATGGTGTATTTCACCCTATTCAAATTAACATTCCTGGATTTCCTAAAAAACTATTTTCAAAACTCGCAGGCTGCTGAATTAGGCTGTGCAGGCGGTATTTTCAATTCTCTTAAGTTCAACGCAGTCCACTTGTAAAACAGTTCAAATGTGTGACAAGTGTCTCAATGCAATCTCTCCCGATCGTTCAAACTTCTTTACTTTTACCCCTTAATCCATAGGTTTCTGATGGAAGAAGGAAACATCTTACTTGAGTAGAATCCTGCAATGTTATTCGATGGCAGGGTAAAGGCGCTGATGTGGAGGGTTTTCCCCGGTAAATCCAGCCTGATGGCACAGCACACTCACGCTCTCCGAGCAGCCTCCTTTTTCTTCCCGCGACTCACTCCGAATCCTGGGAAAAGTCAATGAAATGAAAACACGCAAGTCATACAAGTTGTTGTAACTCCAGTCTTCACATTTGCTCAACAGCAACATTCAGTTGCTCATTAGTATAATTGTTACAGCTCACAGCTGTTCGGTCATGCACAACTCACATCCGTAATTGCTTCTTCTGACCTTTTTTTCCTCTGCACACCTAAATGTTGGGACCCGCCCCTTTTCTTTGGTAACATATGTGTTTCTCCTTTTCACAGTCTGGCAGAAATTATGGGTGGTTCCAAAATACATGGTCACATGACAGTAAAAGTGTACCGTTTCCATGAAACAGGGGGTGGGTCAACTTACCCCACTCTCCCCTACTTCCACTGAAGATGAGGCAGAAGCAGGCTCAGAGAGAGAGGGAGAGCCCACTCTTATCAAAACATCTACAATAAAGTCTGAAATTATTACAGAGTGTGCGGTCTTCTCTTGTAATTGTATATTTGTAACAACTGGATAATTTGTATTAATAAGCACCCACCCCCCAAGTGCCCCTTAGTATAATTGTTACAGCTCACAGCTGTTCGGTCATGCACAACTCACATCCGTAATTGCTTCTTCTGACCTTTTTTTCCTCTGCACACCTAAATGTTGGGACCCGCCCCTTTTCTTTGGTAACATATGTGTTTCTCCTTTTCACAGTCTGGCAGAAATTATGGGTGGTTCCAAAATACATGGTCACATGACAGTAAAAGTGTACCGTTTCCATGAAACAGGGGGTGGGTCAACTTACCCCACTCTCCCCTACTTCCACTGAAGATGAGGCAGAAGCAGGCTCAGAGAGAGAGGGAGAGCCCACTCTTATCAAAACATCTACAATAAAGTCTGAAATTATTACAGAGTGTGCGGTCTTCTCTTGTAATTGTATATTTGTAACAACTGGATAATTTGTATTAATAAGCACCCACCCCCCAAGTGCCCCTTTTTTTGGTTTGGGCCACTGCCCCTCAAAATGTCTGTGCACGGTCCTGATCCTGGGTAAGATGAGTAACATCTCACCAGTCACTCTGTGCACCAGTTGGTAGGGGTATTCCGAAGGCCCTGCAAACTACTCTGTAGGAACTACTCAAAACAGGAACACCAGCGTTTCCAGAGTCGGGCCCCACCCATGATGCCTCTCCATCCCCAGCACTCTCAAGAGTTGATTGATGGCCTCCTTGCTGAGACGAACATCAGGCCTTGTATCCTCTTCACCAAAGAAACACTGAAGGACTGGAACACTCATATTAATTCTACAGTAGTGCTGGACCTGGGGAAAAAACAACCACAATGTGTCCATGTTTTCAGAGAACGCATGTTTACTGTAGCAGACTAGTTCTTACTACAAAATTAACACAAACAGTTCTTTCTTGCATGTGTTTCAACTATTTAAAAGGGATTATTTTGTGGTGTTTAAAAAGGCCTGTCTGATAAAGAAGTTGAAAACTTCTATCACTATCTAAAACATTTAAGCATTAACCTATTACACCTGCAATTAATTATCCCCCCATATAAATAATAAAAATAAAATAAAAACTTTATTTTGTATACCTCACATCATTTGCAAAGATGCAAGCACAGAAGAAAGTGCTTTCTGCACATGACAGCACAAGTGAGCAAACTCCTGTTATTCTCCGTTTCCAGAAAAAGCAGCGGCATTTTTACCCTCTCTCTTCAAAGTTTTCGGCGCTGTGGCCGAGGGGACAGTTTATGACGTAGTCACACGAACACCTGATGCATTCTTCCAAATGAGATGAATGAAGGACGCAAAACGAAGGCTGCCTTCCAAGAATCCTTCCGATTGAGACAGTCTTCAGCGATGTTTGATGACATGGCCGAGATTTGCAGCCTTCCGTATGAGAAGCACCCATGGCTCATCTCAAACCAGCCTAATGAGTGCATTAATTAGCAAGTATTTGTGAATCTCAGGTGTTTTATATATGAGACGAGGACATGACTGCAGCCGGCAATGTGGCTGAAACCAGCACATCCAGTGCAAGAAGGCTTAGAGTTTTTAATTTTACTTAACCTTATATTATTTATCTGTTATACTTTTGAGGTGTTCAGTTTTATTTTGGTTTTAGAAAATAAACGTGATTGCTCTCCACAAATCAACTCTTTCTTGCTATTCGCTGGCGTGTCTCTTTGGCTAGTGCATCTCTGAACCAAAGACTATAGAAATACAAACACGGTTCACTCCTATACGTATGAATGGGAGAAACTGCAACGGGCAATATGACGGAATAGTCCTGCCTTCTAAATGAAACAGCCAATCACTGATTGGTAAAGTCATTGCATCACTGCAGACGCCGTTAGAAGCTCCGGTTCCCATAGAAACCTGAGGCTAGACCAGCCAATGCGCATGTGCAGTCATAAGCTTGTTATAACTGTGTATGCGCATTGGCTGGTCTAGCTGAAATAAGCTTTTTTAAGGCTATTCGAGCATAAGAAATAACATTTATAGGGCAGCTCATTTCAGATTTTGTTGCTGATTAGAAATATGTAATTTAATTGTGAGCTCATAGGGCAGTTTTTGAGATTTCAAGATTCCCCCATTCATTTAGATAGGACTTGGTCTTGGATGAGCTGCTCGGATGCATTACATTTACATTTACATTTAGTCATTTAGCAGACACTTTTATCCAAAGCGACTTACAAATGAGGACAATAAAAGCAGTCAAAATCAACAAGACAGCAATGATATACAAGTGCTATAACAAGTCTCAGTTAGCTTAACGCAGTACACGTAGCAAGGGTTTTTGTTTAATTATATAATAAATTAAAAGAAAACAGATAGAATAGAAAAAGCTAGTGTTAGAGGCCTTTTTGCTTTTGTTAATTGTATAATCAATAAAAATAAAACAAATCAATAGAATACAAAAAGATTAGAGAAGCTAGTGTTTTTTTTTTAAAGAAAACAGATAGAATAGAAAAAGAATAGAAAAAGCTAGTGTTAGAGGCCTTTTTGCTTTTGTTAATTGTATAATCAATAAAAATAAAACAAATAAATAGAATACAAAAAGATTAGAGAAGCTAGTGTTTTTTTTTTAAAGAATAGAAATAGATTAGAAAGTGCTAGAGTTAGAGGGTCAAATAAAGATGGAACAGATGTGTTTTTAGCTGATTCTTGAAGATGGTTAAGGACTCAGCTGCTGGGATTGAGTTGGGCAGGTCACTCCACCAGGAGGGAACAGTTAATGAAAAAGTCTGTGAAAGTGATTCTGTGCCTCTTTGAGATGGCACAATAATACGCCGTTCACTTGCAGAACACAAGCTTCTAGAGGCACATAATTCTGAAGTAATGAATTTAGGTAAATGGGTGCAGAGCCAGTGGTGGTTCTGTAGGCAAACATTAATGCCTTGAATTTAATGCGAGCAGCTACTGGTAACCAGTGCAAATTGATGAACAGAGGTGTGATGTGTTCTTTTCGGCTCATTAAAGATTAATCTTGCAGCAGCATTTTGGATTAATTGTAGAGGTTTGATAGAAGTGGCTGGAAGACCTGCCAAGAGAGCATTGCTATAGTCCAGCCTGGACAGAACAAGAGCTTGAACAAGGAGTTGTGAAGATGTTCTGAAAGAAAGGGCCTGCAAGGAGGCATTGCAAATATGGTCACCGAGTGAACAGACTATCCTTGAAAGGGACTTTGTTTGAGTCTATATTTAGTATAAGTACAATACTTAAGTGTTTATAAAATCAGATACTTTAAGACTTTTACTCAAGTTATTTTAGAATTGATGATTTGTAACTTGTAATGGAGTAATTTTCACTGTAAGGCAGTGGTTCTCAAACTGGGGTACGCAAACTAAATTCTGAGTTTTGGCATGCATTTAATTCTACCCCAACTTAAAGTAACATTAAAACCAAACATAACAGTTATTGTTTTCATGTTTAAAATACGAGCAATAATGCACATTTTCCTGAATATCCAAACGATGGCAAATGTGACTAATTTTTACAACAGTTCAACAACAACAAAAAAGATAATATTAAGTGAACATGTTACATTTTAAATGTAGCCTACATTTTAAACAGAATATTGTCATGTTTGTTATATTTTGCAACTAAATAATAATAGTTCCAATGAACTCTGTATCATCTGGTGTGCGTCTCCAAGCAACATACAGCTGTAGCCATCCCAGTGAAATTTTTCAACTGGGCAAAATCACAAAATAATTTAGGGGAGGGTCCCTCGACTGAAAACGACACACAACACAGTAGTGCGTTACAAAATGTTTATATAAATAAAGGTAATTCACAGATCATTACGGCATGTGTATGAAAAACAGTCAATAAAGTCTTTTTGACTACAAAACAAACCATCGCATTAATCATTTATCAAAATAAAGGGCAAAAAAACGTATCTGGTTGAATGAGTACTCGTCTCTAAGCCGAAACAAGCACTGAATCCGAATACTGAAGTCCACAATGATGATGATAGGAGTTAACAAAATCCAATAGTCCGATAGCAAGCGTAGCATTAATAATCAGCAATCCGAGTTTCCTCAAAACATGGAGTGTGTTGCAATTCTTTGATGTTGATTTGTCCCTCGATGAGCACAGAGTTTTGATGAAGTTACTTCTTAGTCCATTGATGAGGCATTCAAAGTAAAGAAGAAAACGGAAAGACAGAAACAAAAAGAGTTCTTCTACAAAACAAACAAACAACTAGTATTAGCATTTAACAACAACCCATAATTTCACCACTAGATAAATGATTTACAAAATAAGTGCAAAGTTACACAGCACAGAATAAACTGATACACTTACTTGATTGAGCTGAAAACCTAAGTTTCTCAAACTGAACTCCATTTGCGGTACGGTTATGCAAGTGAAAGCCATGCTTCCGCTTAACCAACCAGGTATCTCGTACTCTACTGCCTACATCCATTTTATCCCTTACCATAGAAACTCCTGTAGGGCCCCCTGGAGCACAGTAGAGGAACTACACACAAAAACAACAACATAGTAACTGTACTATAGTCGGTTACACAGCGGTATTTCATAAGTGAACGATTCGGAGAGTCAGTGATTAATAACCCATTCATAACTACAGCATTTTGCTTTGTTACTGAATGAATGAATGACGTGACGCCTGGCTCATTAAGACAGAGACTTGCCGCCACCTATTGGCTACAAGTATCACTTCGATTTGCCATCATTTATTGCTTTATTTATTATATTCATAATACACTTATAATACAAGAATAAAACATGTATATAAAACATGACATAAGATACAAATAGATAAGGATAGAAAATCTTTGCCACTATAAAGGTAAAAAAATGCACCTGTAAATCAGTTTAAGGGGGCAAATATTGTCCTTTAGTAGAAAAGATGTGACTGCAGTCTAAGTGGAAGAGCGGGGGTACGCCGCTGTAAAAAGTTTGAGAATCACTGCTGTAAGCTATCTGTACTTTCACTCAAGTATGGTTTTCAGGTACTCTCAACACTTACAGGAAGAGACGGACTCATTTCTCTTTTCCTGTCAAACTGACTCTCAGTGTCTCGACAGCAGATCTCTGTGATTCTCGTATTTATTCATTTCTGAAAGCATCATTGTGAAAGTGAAAGTAAAGTTCAGATTGCTGGAGCTCAAGCAGTGAAAATGGCTTCACTAAATGTATCTGTAGAAGAGCTTTCTTGTCCGGTTTGCTGTGAAATCTTCAAGGCTCCTGTTCTTCTGTCATGTAGTCACAGTGTCTGTAAAGAGTGTCTTCAACGGTTCTGGAGAATCAATTTAGAACTGGTTTTGTATTTATATTTGCATCTGATTAATCATAGGCCTCATTTATCTGAGAGTAGGCACCTAATTTTTGAGTGAAAAAATTATTATTTATGAATAATTTTCACAATATTAAATAAAAACGGATGGAAATTTGCATTGTTTATCACACTAGTGTACTTTAATGTTTAATCAGGGAGTTTGTTTTTAAATGCCTTTATTTTGTCAAAAATGGCACAAAATCACACTTGTGGTGTTCCCGGTCAAAAATGTCCAGCCATTCAAAGTGAATGGGAAAGAATGAAAGTAATAGAAACTATTAGTGTTCAGGAGCATGTTGATCATGTTCATGTTCACATATGTACGTGTGCTTGCAAACATAAAGGCCTTGGACCTGTTCATGTTTGGATGCATGCATACTCACGCTAACACACACACACACACACACACGCGTATACAAACTATTGGGAGTATTACAAGCTTTCTATTTCATCCTACGTGTCAGCTGCATTGAATAAAGTCGTTATTTTTGTTTTCTTTCCGTACAAAAAGTATTCTCGTAGCTTTGTAAAATTACGGTCGAACCCCTGATGTCACATGGGTTATTTTACCGATCTCCTTGCTATGTTTCTGCACCTTGATCGTGGTAATTACATTGCTGTCTATGGGAGGATCAGAGTGCTCTCAGAATTCATCAAAAATATCTTAACTTGTGTTCCGAAGATGATCGGAGGTCGACATGAGGGTGAGTAATTAATGACAGAATTTTTGGGTGAAGTAACCCTTTAATGTGTTCTTTCTCGTATGCCACAATGTTCAGATTTGACAGGGAACAGCAAAAGTGTTACTTTTTGCCCCAAGTGTTTTATTGTACTAAATAAAAAAATAAAAAATAAAAATCTTTGTTTATCTTAGCTGACCAATTGGAGGCGATTTTAAGATTCATATTTTCAGGCTAATTGACATTTACCTAATTGTTTCATTGAAATGTGTCTCTGCTGATTTCACATAAAATCGTGTATAACAATATAATATATTTCCTCTAATGTTGATTTGTGTTACACAGAATAAATGAGAATAAATAAATTGAATCTTTATTAGAATCTTGCTAATCATATTTATTTCTAAATCACTTTACTCAATGTTGATCGTTTCAAAGCACCTTTAGAGTAATAAACAGGAAGTTTATAATTGCTCATATCTTTAATCTTCTAATTGCTTTGATTTCAGCTCTAAAGCAACTCTACAGAAGACAATGTAGTGTCATTGTTGAGCTCAATTCAAAGAGTTCAAAATGAAGCTAAAATAATTGAATACATTTGTCATTTCTTCTTTAGAATCAGTGTGGCTTTACTGACATCTAGTGAAGAAACTGAGCAACTGACTCAAAACTGAACATTACAAAACATGATAGTGAAAATAAGAATATCAAGTAAACACACTTGACGGTACATCATATTATGTTTAGACATTATAAAACCACTCTGTAAAATTTTGAACTTAAAAGAAAAAAACACCCTTTGAAGTCAGGTTAAAATGTCAAAAGATTATTAACAATTTCTGTTTATAGTTATGTTTTTTTAAGCAAATTTGAACAAATATCGCATATCGTAAGTGTTTGTTTCACTAAATCTGATTTTCTTCTCTGAATTTGAACCCGGCCCTCTCGGATGATTGACAGCAGGAGGAACCAATCATCACGTCTCCTGCAAAAGTGAAAGTAAAAGCAGAGAGCGGCAGAAAAGAGCACAAAGAACAGCAAACAACATCCAAACGCAACATCAGGGACGCAACAGTCACATATATTATCAGGTGTTTGCTTACCGATAAATGTGAACAATTTTGGATCAGAAAGGAGGTTAATCAAGAGTTAAAATCAATTTATTATTAAATCTGATTCTGAATAATTCAATCGGTTTGTGGCCATCAATCACTTCAGAAACCATTCAAATAAAATAAAAATTCTCTGTGACTTCCCAAGTCCTTCTTGCCATTATTGACGGTGACTGTTTCTCAGTGAAAACCATGAGGTTTAACCATGAGCTTTTAACCACTATTTAACCATTGTTTTGCTACACTACCCATAGTTTAACCATGGTATTTGTAGTAAAACTGTATTTATACAAATGGTAATCAATACACCAAAAAAAATACATGGTTATTGTACTTTTAACTACAATAAAACCATGTTGCACCTGTTGTGACAAAAGTGCTTGCTGCCCTATCTTAAAAAACTGATAATAGATCACCACACACAATTCAAATGTCTTTATCCTGACAGGAATCTAATTCCTAAACACCATTTTATGAAGATTTACAACTTTATTTGGACCTCTTTCCAAGTTGTGGTGCATTAGGTTTGAAGCGAAACATAAACCCCTTAAGTGACAGGTCCAAGTGCTATGCAACTTCAGAAATATTTCAAAGGCTCTGGCTCATAAACATCAGATTCAGCAGATGTACCACTGGAAGTTAAACTCATCACTCAATTTTGAAATGACTGTGCCCAATGCTTTCCCAGCTATGATTGCATCTTTGTACAAGGGCGACAAATTGCTTGACAACAGACTCTCATTTTGAGACTCTCACTTACACCAGTTCAATTCATGTGACCAACACAATATCAGCTTCTTGGGGACGACATATAGGACAGGATGCATTCTGCCTTTAAAAGCAGATCAGAGCAGAAAGAGGAGAACCTTTATTTGGTGAAGTTATACACATATTATACACAAAAAAATTTTCCTTATGTTCCTGAGTTTCAAAAGTGAAATATTTTGATGAGCACCTCTTTTCTTTTAACGTCATCAAAACCAAAGAATTTGACTGGTGACTTAATGGGTTATTGATCATTAGATATTGTATCATTTTGTGATCAGCAATATGTCACTCTTAGATACAACATTTGTGTTAATTTGTTAGAGACGTTTTTGGTTAATGATGAATTGGTTTGTGAGCAGGTCAACGCTGTAAGTAAATGAATGAACTGTGTGTGGTGATTATTTCTTTGACTACAATTTTCAAGTTCATTAGTATATTTCTGTGTGTTAATAAATTTGAGAACGAGTTGAGAAAGTTTGGTCTCATGTTGGAAATGGTTTCAGACATTGTTTATTTGACATGGTATCCGACAGTACATGAGATATATTAACAGTATTGTTTGTATAATATTAATTCCATGTTAATGATTCAATCAATATGATATTATGATAAAAGTGTATTCTGATCTAGCATTTTTAATAATCTTTTATATTAAAACTGTAAATAATCACAACAGTAATACACAGTTGTGTTAGATATATACAACAAATGCGTTTACTAAGGTAACACTTTTGTCTGTTTTGAATTTAACAATATGTGTTGTCCCTGAGCATACTTAGAGTGTATACTGTCTTTAAATTGTTTCTACATTAAATGTGAAAGTATATAAAATACATTAAAAACTTTAATGTTAGGTGTGATAAATCACGATTAATTACAGAAAATGTGTGATTAGCTATAATTAGTTATAGAGTTATAGTTATAGAATTAGTTATGTTTTAAATGATTGACAAGTACTAACAATAACAATAATAATAATAAATCAGAGAGGAAGATCACCCTTATTGGAAAAACAGGAGATGGCAAAAGCAGTGCAGGGAATACAATTCTTAGAAAATAAGTATTCATCCCTATAGCGTCAGCTAATTCTGTCACAGCTAGATCTGTTAAAAGTGATGGAACGGTGGATGGAAGAAACATCACAATTATTGACACACCAGGATCCTTTGCCTCAGATTGTGATTATAAGGAGATAATATGAGATCATAAAATCTATTATTGAATGTGCTCCCGCTGTTCATGCCTTTGACATTGTTCTGAATGTTGGAAGATACACAAGACATGAAAATGAGGTGGTACAACAATTCCGGAACACAATGACAGAGGAACATGTCCTGAAACACACAGGGATCTTATTCATTCATGGTGAGCAACTAGAAGGCCAGACCATTGAAGGATTTGTTAAGGCTAAATCCAAATGACCAGAGCTTGTCAATAAATGTGGAGGTCGCTGTCATGTCATTGACAACAAACACTGGCAAAACCATTGGTGGGGTTTCAAGAGAAACAGTGTTCAGGTGAAAAACTGCTAGACCCCATTGACAAAATGGTGAAAGAGATCAGCTGCTACAAAAATGAGCTGCTTCAAAAGATGGAAAAAGAAATTCAAGAGGAGATGAATTTTTTTTTGGACAATTTGTCTCCAGAATGGAAGCAAGAAAAAGCAAAAGGATTTTTTTTTTCTCTATTAAAAAAAAAAAATTTCTGGAACACCAGGGATGCTGACTGGTGCTTTTCTGTACAGTAAATCCCCCAGTGTTAAATTAACAATCCCTGTGTTTATATAATCCTCACTCAGAGGGTTAAAAAATAAATGCTGTTTGTGAAGTTGTTTAATCAGATCTTGAGAGATTTAATGTCTTCTTTTATTTCAGTTGATTTCATTTAAGGCTGTGGCTGAAGTCCGTTGTAGTTCTTGTTTCTCTTTCCTTCCGTGATTCAGCTTGTTAACAGCAAGTGTTTTTTTTTTATTAATGGTCAGTTGTCACTCAATTAATCAACTAATTATCTCATTAACTTCAACACTACTTTAGAGTTACTTTTTTAACTCTCTGAATGAGGATTATTTAAACACTGTGAGCATTAATTTAACACTAGGAGTTTTACTGTGTGGGTATAGGTGTTGAAACAGCTGTAGTTGTGGCTTTATTAAAAGCATTTAGTAAAGGAGGGGGGAGGGACACTTTAACTTCGAAAGTGGAAGTGGAGGAGAAGCTGCAGAAGTTGAGCCAGCAGGAGGAACAGCTGCCGCAGTTGAGGCTGTGAATACAGGAGGAGAAGCCGCAGAATTTGAGAATGTGGCTGATAGAGAAGCTGCAGAAGTTAGAGGTGCCAGAGCAGCGACAGGTCCTGTGATTCTGCCAGGTGTTCTCAGAGCTACGGCTCTTACAGGAGCCATTGGAAGAGAAATCACTGGTTGGAAAGATGCAGAGGAAGTTGATTCAGTGTATGACACAATGAAAAAAGCTGCAAAAGTTAACTATGAGTACAGAAAGGTTATGGTTGAGAAGATCCAAGAATTTTATAAAACCCAAGCTATCAGTCGCAGCTGGGGTTATAGTATCAGCGGCAGCAGGAGGAGCAGCAGCAGCATTTGAGGCAGCGGCAGCAGGAGGAGCAGCAACATTTGAGGCAGCGGCAACAGGAGCAGCAGCAGCATCTGAGGCAGCGGCAGCAGGAGGAGCAGCAGTTGAGGCAGCTGCAGCAGGAGGAGCACTTGCAGCAGGAGGAGCAGCTGCAGCAAGAGGAGCACTTGCAGCAGGAGGAGCAGCTGCAGCAAGAGGAGCACTTGCAGCAGGAGGAGCAGCTGCAGCAAGAGGAGCACTTGCAGCAGGAGGAGCAGCTGCGGATGCAGGAGAAGAAGCTGCGGATACAGGAGGAGAGGCTGTGGATACAGGAGGAGAAGCTGCGGATACAAGAGGAGAGGCTGTGGATACAGGAGGAGAAGCTGCAGAGGTTGGGGCAGCAGGGGGAGCAGCTGCAGCAGTTGAGGCAGCAGGGGGAGCAGCTGCAGCAGTTGAGGCAGCAGGGGGAGCAGCTGCAGCAGTTGAGGCAGCAGGAGGAGCAGCTGCAGCAGTTGAGGCAGCAGGAGGAGCATTTGCAGCAGGTGGGGCAGCAGGAGCAGCAGCAGGTCCTGCGTTTCTGCGAGGTGTTCTTGGAGCTGTTGCTCTTGTGGGAGCCATTGGAGGAGTCGTCACTGGATGGAAAGATGCAGAAAAAAACTGATTCAGTGTATGCAAAAGTTATCTATGATAATGCAAAATTTATTGTTAAGAAGGTACACAGAAAATCCACAGTGTTAAATTAACACTGTTTGGTGTCTCATGGGGCCCACTCTAGTGTTAAAAACTAACACTGAAACAGTATTGCAGTTTATTAGATAATTAAGTCATTAATTAAGTTATGATTGACAATAAGTGATGAACACCTGCTAACCAGATTGATTTTATTTCTGTCAGATGACTACAGAAGATCTTATTTAGAATTAACCGAGGTTTATCTTGATGTTTTAATGAAATCGTTTTGTTTTAAGTTACCATTGTGGTGGTTAGAGTTTACTTTAGGTGGGCTCTTAACCATTGACTTTCTTACATTAGTTTTCTCTGGTGGCTATGACAGTGTTTATAAAGTACATTTGTTATGGCAACCTAAAACAAGAGAAAAAGTGATTAGGTGATTTCAGTTAAATGTTGGTAATTTCATCAGTTTAGTAAGCTTATTCAATAATTTAATCCAAATTCTTTGGATTTTTTATTTAATCCGAAGTGAGTGTGGTGTAATTATTATTTTTTCTATTTATTTTTGATTACAGCAGTCCTCTGGTTCTATCGTAGTTTGTGCTCATGCATCATTCAGACACACACAGACACCAAGAATCAGCATCTGAATCTCAACAATTCTGACAATCAATAAAAAGTTTCATGCCAAAGATAAGGGAGTTGCATTGAACACTATAGAGTAAACTCATGTTTACTCTGAATTCTGAAGCCATATTTTTTGTGTAGCTGCATGAACAAATGGCGTTTCAGTCTGCCAAATGTGGTGGAGCCAACTGTTATAAAAGTCGGCCCTGAGCGTCAGAATCTTTTGACTGATAGCGACAGTCGATGGCTCGCATGCAGCCTTATAGCACGGCAACTTACACAACACTCGTTCCCTTATCTCAGGGAGCTGAGGTTATTTTAGTAACTGGAGCATTCCCTTTTGAACAGTCTCTCCTGTTGCGTTGAATGTTATGGGGAACGCATGCAACGTTACCGTGCTATAAGCAAGTGCAGAACGAAGCTGCTCTGTGAGCCCAGCCCCGGCGCACCTGTAATGAGAGCTCCTAGAAGCATGAGTCAACTATGAGACCCAAGCCAACCGTCTGGGTCTTGCATAACAATACCTTCTCCACTTAAATGGGGAATTATGTAAATTAAGTGGACAAAATCTGTGCTGGAAGGAGGCTATTCCTCTGGTGGAATGGGCACACACTCCGATAGGACACTGTAAGCCCACTGAACCTTAAGCAAAGGCTATAGTGTAAACTATCCTTTTGAGACAGTCTCTTAATCCTGACTGGCAGCACTTTAGAGTGGCCTCTGAAGCAAACAAAGAGATGCTCTCCTCCTGAAGTCAGACAAGATCATTTGAATCACTTGGGGATGTAGTGTTCATTTTCCTGTATTTTGATAAGCCACTCCCTCAAATGTAAATCTCAAGAACAGTCTCTGATGAGGGACTATCTGGATGTGAAAGTAAGTGTCTTTCAGATCCACAAATTAAAAAAAAGTCCCTGGGGCATACTTGTGCGAGCATCTGTTTCAAGGTCACCATCCTGAACGGGTGTTTTATCAGTGCACAATTCAGGTGCCTGAGATTGAGGATGGGCCTGAGCCTGCCATCTTTCTTGTGAATGAGGAAGTAGCAGCTGTAAAAGCCTGACTCCCTGTTCTCTAGATGAACCATCTCTATGGCTATTTTTGCAATTAGACTTTGTA
>NW_015505857.1:463471-475112 GCF_001515645.1 Sinocyclocheilus grahami
ACTTGAATCAGCCACTGAGCTGGAGCACTTTGGCAGGAAGTTATGCATGGCCTGCAATGACTTCTGTGCCGCTGTGAAGCGCTTAGCGAATCCACCCATGGCAGGGCTGAAAAATTCTTTGGGAGAGACAGGGAAGTCAAAGAAGGTAATTTTGTGTGCATCCTTGATTTCCTTCAAATTTAGCCAAAGGTGACGTTCCAGCACCACTAAGTTGGCTATGGCCTTGTTGATCACCTGCGCAGTGGCCATTGTAGCATGCAGAGCTAGGTCCATCACTGTGCGCAGCTCCTTAAAGGCATCAGAACTTGAGCTGGACTCATCCATAATGCGGAGAAGTTTGGCTTTGTGTTAAGTGCTGAGCCAACCTGGCCATCCCCTGAATAAGTCCTGCCCGCTAGAGCGGAGGTGGTCCTGCAGGACTTAGATGGATGCACTGTATGGCCCTTTATACCCAGTACAGATGGAGGGCAGAGAAGCACAGCGATTGCCTCTTCTAGAGGAGGGAGCTTGGCATAACCTTTTTCTTCAGTGCCGTGAGAACAGAGGTGAGAGTGGCAGAAGTGGAAGAATAAACGTGCACCAAGTAGGGGACGAGCCATGTCCTCATGAGTTTGTCATGAATTCCGGGAAGAACGGGGCCAGCCTTTGGCAGGAGGATTGTCAACGGCATCCTGACAACAGGTACCACTTGTCTAAGCGGCTGGGGGTGGAAAACAGTTTGGAACAGGACTCCAAACAGGAAAATAGTTTGTCAATAATGCAAGAAGACAAAAACAGAGTCATTTTTCCAGCTAAAGTCAGTTCATTGATGATTCAGTGATGTCATCATCCAGTTCAGCTTTCTTCCAATAGTGTCTGTGCAATCAGTCAAGCGTCCCCAACTAAGCCAGCTAAAGGCGACAGTGGCAAGGAAACAAAAGTCCATCGGTAACAGAAATGGAGAAAAACATTGAGAGAAACCAGGCTCAGTCGGGGGGCCAGTTCTCCTCTGTCCAGACAAAACCAGCATGGCATGGTTCAATTCCAGGCTGCAACACAGGTGCAAAGGACTTGTCTGGTTCCCGTGGTCTTGTGCCGATGGTCGTCGAGGTGATGAAGTCTTCGCAGGGGATCTGTTACTGGGGCGAGTCTAGTTGTCATGGTCTCCACTGACATTCAGGGCTGTAGAGGTTGTCTCTAGGTGCTGATCCACCATCTGGTCTGGATATAAACTAGATCTGGGTGGCTACAGTGAACATCTGATCTGGATTCAAACTGGATCCGTATGGCTACAGTGACCTCGGGATAGGAATAAAACAGACTAATATTAGCGTAGATGCCATTCTTCTTATGATGTAACGAGTACATCAGATGTTATGGGAAGTGTTCCCGGTTCTGGTTGACCAAATTAATGCAGCCTAACAATCATTTAACGGATTTGAATTATAGAAATGTGATAGTGTATTATGTGTATGTTAGGTTAAAGAGATGAGTCTTTAATCTAGATTTAAACTGACAGAGTGTGTCTAATGTAGGGTCAAAAATGATCAAAGACTTCTGCTTTCCTGTCCCAAACCTATCTTAAGTAACAAAAGGGTCATTTGGTATTACTGAAGGCACAGAGGTGCTGATAGTGATCAAGGCCTGTAGGCCAAGATGTGTGTATATTGGGGGTCTGCTAATTGTCACACCTTTTGCACAGTAGGTGAAGCTGAAATCTGCTGATTGGTCAGTTAGAATGTCTCACATTTGGTTTTTACATGTCACATGGAATTGATATTAATGGCATTGAAATTCTGCAGCAGAGTGATGATATCTCAGATCATTATCTAGTCTCGTGTATACTCTATAGCTAAAGCTGCAAATTCAACTCCCTGTTGTAAATATGGTAGAACCATCACTTCTACAACAAAAGACTGATTTGTAAATAATCTTCCCGATTTGTCTCAATTTCTCAGTATATCCAATAATTCAGAAAAACTTGATGGTGTAACAGAAACTACTGACTCTCTCTTTTCCAGCACCTTAGATACAGTTGCTCCTTTACGCTGATCGGCGTAGTAGCCCAGGCACACATAGATAGTAATATATGCGGATCACATGGCTCTTGGAGCAGCAGCAGTACATATGTCTTGACGATAGATCTGCTTTTTTTGGGGGGGTTGGTACATTCTGCTCCACTCTTGTTTAGATGGTGTCTGCCCCTTGTCTTCCAGGCCAGCTCATACCACCTCTTCTGCCCCTTGGCTATCTGATGTTCTCCGTGAGCATCGTTTTAAGCTCAGGGCTGCTGAAAGAGTATGGCGCAAATCACAAAATTCTACTGACCTTAATGTATATCAATCACTCCTCTCTTCATTATCTGCTAATGTCTCCACTGCTTCTTTAGTCTGCTGCCATCAGGGAGGAGACTGCGGAGTCTCCAGGCCAGGACCAGCAGACTGAAGGACAGCTTCATCCATCAGGCTGTCAGGAAACTGAACTCCCTCCCGACCTTGCCCCCCCCCTCCCCTCTTGTTACTTGTTACTAGTTACTTGTAATGCATTACCCCCAACACTAGTCATGACATTAAAAAGCCACAAAACGGTATTTATTGTTTGAATTTCTTAAAAAAATCACAAAATTTGAAAGCTAAGACGTTTCATACCAGACGTTACCTGCTCTGTCTTGTCTGTCGGCGTGCTGTCAGTTTCCTCTTTGCTCCGCAATGTATTTTTTACTGCGTGAGAACATGTGTAGTGTGTGTGAGAGTGGCATGGCTTGTCGGACATAGCAACAGTAACTAAGGAGGGCAGGTTTTTGAGAAGGGTCAGTTTTACGTATCAACATACAGTTAGACTTCGGTACTATACAGTTTTGGGTGTTTAATTTTTAATTTTATGAAAGCTTCAAGTGCAGTAAATCCCCTGTGACGTTTGTACTGGCTACTGTATACAGGCCACCAGCGCACCATACAAATTTTATCAAAGAATTTGCTGATTTTCTATCTGAGCTAGTGCTGGCTGCAGATAAAGTCTTAATTGTTGGTGATTTTAATATCCATGTTGATAATGAAAAACATTCTGAATTCCATTGTGGTTAGACAATACGTGTCAGGGCCTACTCATTGTCGTAATCATACTTTAGATTTAATACTGTCATATGGAATTGATATTAATGGCGTTGAAATTCTGCAGCAGAGTGATGATATCTCAGATCATTATCTAGTCTCGTGTATACTCTATAGCTAAAGCTGCAAATTCAACTCCCTGTTGTAAATATGGTAGAACCATCACTTCTACAACAAAAGACTGATTTGTAAATAATCTTCCCGATTTGTCTCAATTTCTCAGCATATCCAATAATTCAGAAAAACTTGATGGTGTAACAGAAACTACTAACTCTCTCTTTTCCAGCACCTTAGATACAGTTGCTCCTTTACGCTGAAAGAAGATTAAGGAAAACAGTCCGACACCATGGTATAACGAGCACACTCATGCCTTAAAGAGAGCAGCCCGAAAAATGAAGCGCAGTTGGAAGAAAACAAAAGGTATTTCGTATTGCATGGCGGGAAAGTACTTCTACTTATAGAAAAGCTCTAAAAACTGCTAGATCTGCTTACTTTTAATCTCTCTTAGAAGAAAACAAACCCCAGACATTTATTCAATGCAGTGGCTAAATTAACATATGTATAACCATGTATTCTATGGTTATTTCTCACATGACTTACTGTTTAACCACCTTGTTTCATAAAACAAGTTTACCAAAAAAGCCAGGCTTATTTCAGTTAGTCTGACTTATTTTAACTTGATTTGGTTTCATAAAGCAAAATTACCATAGCTCAGGCTTAGTCACTCTGGCAACTTATGCTGGGAAACTAACCTGGTCCGAGGCAAGCTAACTGTGAGGCTAAGCTGAGTTCCTCTAACACTGACCAATAGGAACGCATTGATATTATGGCGCTGACTCTCTCACATACAATTATTTGACATTATCAGTCCAAAAATAAAAGTATACAGAAAATGCAACTTAAATAAATCAAATAAATAAAAATATAGGCTACAGCCAACTGTATTTAATGTATTGTGCCCAAGATTTAATGACTTTGTTTTAAGATATTTGAAAACATTTTAACATGCTGCTACATGCGCATTCAGTTGATCAGCAGTTTCTAGCCATGCAGCCTTTCTCTCTGGATTTATGACAGCTGTACTTTATCGTTATTAGTAGAACATTAAAACATTACAATATAAAATTGCTCTTTAAAGCATTAAAAACACTAAATTAAAAGTTAAAATCACTAAATTAAAAATGAAAATAAATAATATATAACACTGTATTTTATATGATGAGGAATACACATTAACTTACTTGAGCTAGTAATTAGGGCTGTATTAGCTAGCTTACATTTGATTTACAGTTACTGATATCATAAAAATACACTTATATGTAGGATTAAAATGCTGCATGTGTCACATTTAATGTCCAACAACACATATTTTAGCAGAATGCATATTTTATTCAGAATTATTGCGCTATTATTCTATTGCGTTCCATCTGTTTAGCGCGCATGCTAGCAGCAGCGCTCATTCGCTCACGTAAGCCTCGGTGGATCGATTTGATCCATGATCGACATTAAGGGCTGCTTAAGAATAAGCGTGCACATCAAATTATCCTGACTCATTGAACCTGGATCGAATTAGTGAGATTGTGTGAACTTAAATTGTCGTTTATGAAGCCGCTTTAGTCCCGATTGATTTAGGTTATTTCAAGTCAGGTTTTGGATTTTAATCCCCGCTTTTTAACGTCTTTTATGAAACAGTCCCCTGGTCTCAGGCGAGTTCAGTGACTCTAAAACCATTAGTCCTTATACAAACGTACACTTAAAGTCTTCAATAAGAAATCTGTACATTATCATCATTGTCTAATACTGAAAAAATTTAATTTGTTAAGTTGGAAAAACATGATTAAGTATGCAAATGTATGCTTGACGTATAAAAATATGGTTTATCTGCTCCCCCTCTTGGTTAGTTAGTTAGTATTAGAACAACTGATTATTTCTTTTAGGGTGACTTGTAATATCTTGTCCAGGGACTACGGATTAAAAATAGCCTTTGGACAATTCTGGTACATTTACAGGAATGTAAAATTTTTTAAAGCATCAACAGACAAAGATATTTCCCAACAGCACAGCTGTAATGACTTTATGAACTTCTTTACTTCCAAGATCGATACTATTAAAGATAAAATTATAACCATGCAGCCGTTGTTGTGGATTTTTCTTGGGTGCGGCCAATGAAGTGGAGGAGCAGAGTTCCAGATGTCAAAATAAGAGTGCTTCCAGAATTCATAGATCTTCTGAATATTATTAATCAATGTCATCATTCATCAATGTCCTTAGGATATGTCCCCAAAACCTTCAAATTGGCTGTTATTAAGCCTCTCATTTAAAAAAAACATGACTTGATCCTAGAGAATTAGTTAATAACAGACCTATCTCAAATCTCCCTTTTTTGTCAAAAATACTAGTAAAGGCAGTATCCTCTCAGCTATGTTCCTTCTTAGAGAGAAATGGTATCTCTGAGAATTTCCAGTCAGGATTATACCTTATCATAGTGCAGAAACTGCTCTCATCAAATGACCTGCTCTTATCGTCTGATTGTGGTTGTATTTCTCTATTAGTGCTACTGGATCTTAGTGCTGCTTTTGACACTATCGACCATACCATCCTTTTGAGTAGACTACAAAATTATATTGGCATTATTGGAATTGCATTGTCATAGTTCATATCTTACTTATCTGACTGTCATTAATTCGTAGCAGTAAATGACGAAATATCATATCACTCACAAGTACAGTATGGAGTGCAACCAGGCTCAGTACTAGGACCATAGCTTTTCACACTTTACATGTTACCTTATGTAAAGATATCATCAAGAAACATGGTGTTAGCTTTCACTGTTATGCTGATGATACTCAGCTCTATATTTATTCGCGGCCCGATTAAACTACAAATTTGCAAAACTAATGGAAGGCATAGTTGATATAAAAAACTGGATGACTAGTAATTTCCTACTGCTAAATTCTGAAAAAAAAGAGTTTTTAATTATTGGACCAAAAACCTCCGCATGTAATAACCTAAAACACTGTCTAACACTTGATGGCTAATCTGTTAATTCCTCGTCATCAGTTAGGAACCTAGGTGTGCTATTTGATAGCAATCTTTCCTTTGAAAACCATGTTTCTAGCATTTGTAAAACTGCCTTTTTCCATCTTAAAAATATATCTAAATTACGATTTATGCTCTCAATGTCAAATGCAGAAACGTTAATTCATGCATTCATGACCTCAAGGTTAGATTATGGTAATGCTTTATTGGGTGGTTGCTCTGTGCGCTTAATAAACAAACTCCAGCTGGTCCAAAATGCAGCAGCTAGAGTTCTTACTAGAACCAGGATGTACGACTACATTAGCCTGGTTCTGTCAACACTGCACTGGCTCCCGATTGAACAACGAATACATTTTAAAATCTTGCTAATTACTTATAAAGCCCTGAATGGTTTAGCTCCTCAATATTTGAGTGAGCTCATATCGCATTACAGTCCTTCACGTCCACTGTGCTCTCAAAACTCTGGCCATTTGATAATACCTAGAATATCAAAATCAACTGCGGGCGGCAGATCCTTTTCCTATTATCAACATATGTTCACAAAGCTGACACTTCAAAGCTTACTGTTCAGGAATCAGAATTACTCCGACTGTTATGATAATAAAGATATATAAGCTCAAACATGAAAACAAAAATAAAAATATAAAAAATATATTAAAAAAATGTTGCTGTAGGATATGATTTTAAAAACACAATGAAGCTAAAGCCACAAGTCTACTAATGCTTCATTTGAAATTTCAGAACATAATCTCTAAAACTTGTCATGGTTCCCAGTTTATAATGTCATGTGTGTTTTTAGAGAAGGCTAATAAAATTGATTTATGACCCCTGTAAGCTCTCCTGTAAGCTGTCTCCTCATGTCTGGCTCGGCAAACTGCCCCATTCATGATTCTATTGTTGTCACTCGACGACTCTTTCACACCTCCGCCAGGTATGAGACATTATCCTCATTATTCCTTTATCATTATTCTTTTGTTTTATTCAGCCATTAGTAGCCTTTGTTCTGGCATTACAAGGTTTACCAAGCCACATCGCTTCTATCCCAGTATACATTTACCGGCCTATTATCAAAAGTCTTTCTATAAAAATACAACAAAACATTTTCTTATGACCTTACGTCAATTATTATGACAAAATACATCATGAAGAAGAACTGCACATGTTTTGCAGCTGCATTAGAGCTAACATCAGCGTCAAGCTACATAAGACAATTTATGAGATTATTAGTACACTTTTACTCAAAACTCACTTTAAACCACCATCGAGTGTTTGTAATAACTTCCTTTTGCGATCTCATGTGGAATTTGGTCGTTTACTGTTGTAAAAATATGCTACACATATTTAGCATACACATAATACACTATCGCATTTCTATAGTTCAAATCTGTTAAAGCATTGTTAGGCTGCATTAATTAGGTTAACCTGAACCGGGAACACTTCCCATAACACCCGATGTACTTGCTACATCGTAAGAAGAATGGCATCTTCGAGGTCAGTCCTTCGGTATCCCAGTCTGGTATCCAGTGTGAGGGATGCACCGCTGGTGTCTGCACACGCAGCTGGTATCCCCAAACCTACTCATTTGAACCGTCCTGTTCCTGAGCTGATTCCCCTGTTGGTAGTGCTTCCCATAATGAGGATCGCTTTATGGAGTGTCTGGGCTGCATACACCACCACAGAAACTCTAGAAGCGGTGGCGTCCACTATGATTTCTCTAGAGGTGGCAGCTAACGCTGCAGATCCTCCTGAGGTAGTGGTGCTTGCTGCTGTGTTTCCACAGGAAATGGTGCCCGCTGCAGTTTCTCCAGAGGTAACGGCGTAACCCTCGTCCTGTCCTGTTCCGGCCAAGGAGGCCATCTATGAACTCTCTGCCTGTCCTGTCACGGCTATGAAGGCCGCTGTGACGAGAGGGGCGGGGCCGAGAGCCGTGGGAACGGAGCGAGGCCGGTGGAGTAATTGCGAATGCGCGACACCTGCGCCACTCACCGGTCTCGAGTCTCACGGAGGAGCTCCGGAAGGATACAAAGGAGGAGTGATGACAGGGAAAGACGAGAGAGGACCAGGCCTGGAGTTTATTTTGTGTTTTGGTTTTGTTTGTGCGCGGCAGTCGTCCGCGAGGGGCTGTCGCGCTATTTTGTGTTTATTTTATTATTAAAGTTTCTTTGAGTGTTCGCCGGTTCCTGCCTCCTTCTTCCCGACTTATGAACTTTGTTACATTGGTGCCGAAACCCGGGAGGAAGGAGGTTCTCCAGAGGTAATGGCGTATGCTGCAGAACCTCCCGAGGCGGCGGCGCTCGCTTCAGCTCCTTGTACGGTGGTGGCACCCAGCAATGCACTTTCAGCCTGTCATGTCGTGGTCGAAGGAACCATTGCTGAACTCTGTACCTGTCCTGTTAAGGAGAATACTAATGAACTCTCCCTGTTTTCTGATGGTACAGCTGTAGAACCTCCAGAGGTGTCAGTGGTATCAACTTATTAACCCTCGTCCTGTCCTGTTCCGGCCAAGGAGGCCATCTAAGACCTCTCTGCCTGTCCTGTCACGGCTATGAAGGCCGCTTATGAACTTTTGTCCTGCACTAAAGCAGCCATGGAGTCGGATTATGAACTGTCAGTCCATCCAGAATCAATCCATGAATCTGTTCCTGAATTATCTGCCTGTCCCATTTCCCTCAATGAGCCTGATGTTAAACCACCTGTCTTTTCAGATCCCACTGACAATTCTGATGTCATACTATCTGCCTGCCCAGTATCAGTTTATGAGTTGTTTGTCAGTTCAGTTCCTGTCAATACTCTTGGTCTGTTCACCCTATCTCCGCCAAAACATCCTGTTTTGAATGGTCTGCTTATCTGGTTTCAGTTAACGAACCTGAATTTGAACCTTCTACCTGTCCAGTCTCAACTAGTAAGTCTAATGTTGAATCATTTGTCTGTCCAGATCCCACTAATGAGTCTGAGGGTGAATTGTCAACCTGTCCAGTTTCAGTCAATTAACCTGTTATCTGACCCCTCAGCCCAGTCACAACCCCAAAAAAACTTACCTGAGCTCCCTGTAGGCTCAAGTAGCCTTGTCACAGCCCAAAGACCCACCTTTGAACTCTTAACCCTGCCTGTCATGAGCCCAGAAACTATCAATACACTTCATGTCTGTCCCATTACCCCTGTCATTTCCAAAGAGACCACTAATGAACTGTCTACCTATCCTGTCTCAGTCCAGAAGTCTAGTTTTGAGCCATATGTCTGTCCTGTTTCGCCCAATGAGACTGATTTTGAACTGTCTGCACGTTCAGTGGTGACCAGGGAGACTATTGATGAACTTTTTGTGTTCCCTGCCTCGGTCTTTGAGACCGTAAATGCACTGTCTGTATCCGGTGTTTCAGTTTTCCCTAGGCCCCAGTCCCTGCCATGGGTTCCTGATCACTCTGGTCGGCCGAGGTGGTTTGCCGACACGCTCTGGTGGGCCAAAGCTCCATCTGCTCCGCCGTGGTGGTCTTCAGCTATGCTCTGCTGGCCTTCTGCTCCGGTCTGGTGGTCTTCTGCTCTGTCTGCTCTGGTCTGGTGGCCTTCTGCTTCTGCGTGGGGATCTTCGGATCCAGACCCACCTTTGAACTCTTAACCCTGCCTGTCATGAGCCCAGAAACTATCAATACACTTCATGTCTGTCCCATTACCCCTGTCATTTCCAAAGAGACCACTAATGAACTGTCTACCTATCCTGTCTCAGTCCAGAAGTCTAGTTTTGAGCCATATGTCTGTCCTGTTTCGACCAATGAGACTGATTTTGAACTGTCTGCCCGTTCAGTGGTGACCAGGGAGACTATTGATGAACTTTTTGTGTTCCCTGCCTCGGTCTTTGAGACCGTAAATGCACTGTCTGTCTCCGGTGTTTCAGTTTTCCCTAGGCCCCAGTCCCTGCCATGGGTTCCTGATCACTCTGGTCGGCCGAGGTGGTTTGCCGACACGCTCTGGTGGGCCAAAGCTCCATCTGCTCCGCCGTGGTGGTCTTCAGCTATGCTCTGCTGGCCTTCTGCTCCGGTCTGGTGGTCTTCTGCTCTGTCTGCTCTGGTCTGGTGGCCTTCTGCTTCTGCGTGGGGATCTTCGGATCCATCTGCTCTGCCGGTTCCACCCTGGTTCCCTGCTCCACCCTGGCTTCCTGCTTCGCCGGCAGATCTGTGTGCATTTTTTGAAGGGGCAAGTGATAGATAATTTTTCTTGCCCGACCGGACAACTAATCTAATCTTATTAAAACATCGAGTTAGGGAAGCACCAAGATTTCGGCGAGAATGATTCTGATTTTATTACACTTGGTGTACACGGCAATTCATAATGGATAATCAATAGTAACAAGGTCGCGGTAGTTGAGACTCACGTGAGACAATCTCATGGAGAAATCAAAACAAATGAACTCAACTGCACACAGAAGAAACATACTGCGGTAAAAAACTTTAGTTTTTTATTACATAAAGCCTAGACTAATTAATTAACTAACATAACACGACTAAGAGAGTGCAGTTTTCCCCCGAAAATCAGTAGGCCTACGATTGTAAATTCGACATTGATTTTAAACAAGACTTCAAACGAGTAGTTAATATTAAGTGACTTAGGGCATATATTTTAGTGCAATAATGTCAATGTGACTGTTTTTGCTGGATTTGTTTAACGAAAATAGTTCCAAACAAACTTAGCAGCAGAACTGTCGCGCAGCTCTGAGCAACACACGATGTAAAACACCAAAGGGGCAAGTGATAGATCATTTTTCTTGCCCGACCGGACAACTAATCTAATCTTATTAAAACATCGAGTTAGGGAAGCACCAAGATTTCGGCGAGAATGATTCTGATTTTATTACACTTGGTGTAAACGGCAATTCATAATGGATAATCAATAGTAACAAGGTCGCGGCAGTTGAGACTCACGTGAGACAATCTCATGGAGAAATCAAAACAAATGAACTCAACTGCACACAGAAGAAACATACTGCGGTAAAAAACTTTAGTTTTTTATTACATAAAGCCTAGACTAATTAATTAACTAACATAACACGACTAAGAGAGTGCAGTTTTCCCCCGAAAATCAGTAGGCCTACGATTGTAAATTCGACATTGATTTTAAACAAGACTTCAAACGAGTAGTTAATATTAAGTGACTTAGGGCATATATTTTAGTACAATAATGTCAATGTGACTGTTTTTGCTGGATTTGTTTAACGAAAATAGTTCCAAACAAATTCAGCAGCAGAACTGTCACGCATCTCTGAGCAACACAGCGTCAGCGGTGTTTCATTAGGCTACTGAATGATTCACATTTTTGAATTAATTATTTGAGTCAATGATTCAGTGGTCCATTCATAAAGACAGGCGCTTGCTTCATTCTTGAATGAATCAGCCGTTTGAACGAATCGTTTGAATGCCTCAATGACTCACTCAATAAGACAGTCAACTTGCTGCCACCTGCTGGCGGGTTACTTTCAAATTTAAAAGTAACTTTTTTTTTGTATTTTTTTATATTTGTAAATA
>NW_015505857.1:475129-491065 GCF_001515645.1 Sinocyclocheilus grahami
CTGATGTAAAACACCAAGCTCACAGCATTATTTATGCTGTTGTAATTTTGCAGTGTTAATGCTACATTTCAGCTTCATTAAATTGTCTGTGTAAATGCATCTAAGTGCCGCAGCTGCTTCTGTTTCTCCAGCAGTGTAAAATTTGGTTTTGTTAATACTGATTTCATTTGATTGGTAACAACCCTATAGAGTCTTATTATATTAAGTGTAATTATTAATAAAATGTAAGAATTTGATATGAAAGATGACACATGCGTTTAATAAGGTTAGGGGGAAATGCTCTTTTTATAGGCAAAAAAAAAAAGACCTGGAAATCAATTCAAATAAATTTTAATATGCAGTAACTTTAGTCATATAAAATTTTATTTTCCAGCAACAAAATTGTGGCCAGTGAAAATGCTGAGTGGCTAGTAATTTTGGAAAACCACTAGCCACAGTGGCTGGTGAGCAAGAGTTAATGTCAAGCCCTGTATACAGTGAATACTTGTATTTATACTTGTATTGCAGTAAAAAATGTGGTGTTTAACCGGAGTACGGTGGTGGGGGTGCTTGACGTTTGTCAAACACTAGAAAGGGGTGCACGCTGCAAAAAGTTTGGGAACCACTGCTCTAGCTTATCCCTGATAGGTGGAAATGGTGTTGTTACAACTCTCCTCATGTTACAACCATACCCAGTCTACCCCATATTTTCAAGCACTCTCAAAAACATTATAATCACTGAAGCGATTACGTTTGCTGTCGATTGACCCACACCTGTTTACCGGACTACTCTTGTGTCTTGCCTGTGCTATATCTGTTTGCTGGTGTTCGACCCTGCCTGTTTCTGACCGTGTCTTCAAATAATGCTTTGCATTTGGATCAGCTCACCTCTCGTCTTCTTCGCCCCGTAACACCAAAATTATTTTGTAAAAACTATGGGATTTTTTTTACAGTGTAGAAATACTTCTATAAACATTAAAAATAACTTAATAATTAATAGGCGTAACTATTTGCTGAGTGAATGCCTAAAATTAATAATTCTTTGAAGAAAAATAAGTCACTACCCAGAATTCAATGATGAATCGTAAGTTACTACTCTAATAACACACCTGCTTGTAATTTTGAAGACTTTGATTAGGCTATTAAAGTATGTTTGATTAAGGTTGGAACTAAACTCTATGGGAAAAGATGATGTTGATGTTTGAGCATAAATAAATATATCTGCAAGGTTTCAACGTTTTCAAAGTCCACTCTGAAGGGAGACATTTTATTTAATAGATTCACCTTTTCAAGAACTACAGCAAATGACAATTAAAATAATTCCCTGCCACAGAACAACACGAAAAAGGGGGCGTGGACTGCTTGAGAAAATTAAGAGTGTTGTCACTATGTCAATACCCATTTGTTTGGCTTTGTGGATGAACTTAGAGTGGTTAATTTACTTTTAGCACTGTTCCTGAACATTATAACCCCAACATTTATCTTTGCTATACACATTTTACGGAGGACAGCTTCCAGAACAAAAGAGAGCACAATGCTGGCTCTGTTGTTTATGGATCACAAGTTACATTTATTTGTTGTTGTTGTTGTGTTATATAAGTTTAACTATAAGTTTTATGTTGCTACTAAACAAACAAAGGGCACAGCTTTGTCTCCGCTTCTGGCATAAAGTTGGCTTGACGTTGGATGCTCGAAATACATCCAACCGTCTATAAAGTTACACCGACATTGGTATACATGTTTCTAACTCCAATATCATTTGAAGAGAATTACTTAAATTTCTAAAACCATCTGTAAAGTGTTCATGTAGGTGTCAGGTATGATTTGTGTTCGAAATCACTAATATGATCCTTTTATTCTACTAATAAAAGGTACAGCTGCCATAAAACCAGAGAGAAAGGCTGCAACTGAATGTTAAAATGTTTTCATATATCTTAAAACAATGTCATTAAATCTTGGGAACAATACATCAAGTACTGTCGGTTGTAGCCTATATATTTATTTATTTTATTTTTATTATTTAAGTTGCATTTTCTGTATGCTTTTATTTTTGGACTGATGGTGGTTAATAAAGTCAAATAATTGTATGTGAGAGAGTCAGCTGTAATGCCATTGCATTCATATTGGTCAATGTTAGAGGAACTCAGCTTAACCTGACAGTTAGTTTCCCTGCATAAGCTGCTGGAGTGACTGAGCTTGATCTATGTACAATTTGCTTTATTGCTTTAAAATCTACGGTGCCCGTAAGGTGACATGTTCGGTTCACTTAGTTTTGTCGTGGCCACAACATAATAACTCATGGGAACGTGATAATATGTCGTGGCCATGAGATATTAATTTAAGGGAACATCATATTAACTTTTGGGAATGTGATATTATGTCGTGGCCTCGAGATGCTATGTTGAGGGAACGACATATTTTTCAGTTGGTTTAATGCGTAAACAAACCTGCGTGACCATAGCAACCCAGGATTATCAGAGATTGATTCATTAATATTTTATTTTGAATTAAGAAATTATTATATTATTTATTATATAAATTATTACATTATTAAATTATTAACCATAGGCCTTGGCTACCAGGCTGTATTACGTGGATAGTCAGCATTCAAATGAAGTTTATCATGAATAAATGTTACATAAAGTGTATAATATAAAATAGGTCTACTAAGTTAAGGCCACTTAATATAAAGTGGGACCTTAAGTTTTAGTAATTTTGTTATATACTTTTGTCATTTTTATTACTCATTTTAGCCATTTAACTTAGCAATGTTTTAATTAATTATTTCAATTAATGAAAAAGATTGGCACTAGTTTAAGTAAACAATGACATCACAGAACAAGAGAAGAAAAGGTAACGTCAACCACAATATCTTTGACATGGACATTTTGAATTATTCAATCAAACTGAAAAAAATAGTTTAATAATTTTATTTTCTAACTATATGTGTCAGCGAGGGGGACCCCAGCACGTCAGGTCATCCAGTACCTCACAAAATTTAAGGGCTGCAAAGAGTGATTTGTGCATTGTGGTGTGAACCCCAGGAAGTCTTCAGGTCCCAACGGTATTCTGGGGAGAGTATTGAGGGGGTGTTCCAGCTCTGTAACCTCTCTCTTGTCTGTAAGCAGACTCGTCACCGTCCTGGATGAGGCCGATTAGTGTGGTGTCATCTGCGAACTTCAGGAGCTTGACAGAGGGGTCAGTAGAGGTGCAGTCATTGGTGTAGAAGGAGAAGAGCAGTGGAGAGAAAACGCAACCCTTAAATGTGAGTTTTCCCAGCCTCACTAGCTGCTGCCTGTCTGTCAGGAAGCTGTTGATCCTCTGACAGATGGAGGTGGGCACAGAGAGCTAATTTGGACAGGTGGAGGTTTGGGATGATAGTGTTTAAGGCTGAGCTAAAGTCCAGAAACAGGATCCTCACACAAGTCCCCGATTTGTCCAGATGTTTTCAGATATAATGCAGTCCCATGTTGACTGTATCATCCAAAGACCTGTTTGCCCGATAAGCAAACTGAAGAGGATCCTTGGAGAGAAGGTCAGAATGGGTGTGGGGTGTGAGACATCATTTTTAAAACTTGCAATAAAACTCATTCAAATCGTCAGCCAATTGTTGATTCTCCACAGTGCTGTGGGATGGTGTCTTGTAATTGGTGATGTCTTTCAGTCCTTTCCACACTGATGCAGGGTCATTGGCAATTAAAAAAAAAAGTATTTCTAATTATTACTAAGCAGTTTGACTTAATTTCTGTCATACGTCTACAGAAGTTCTAATTGAGAATTACTAGGGGTTTAGATATTGATGATTAATTGTTTTGTTTGACTTACTAGATGGAGATAATTGTTTTCTTTAGTTGGGCCCTTGACCCTTGATTTTTGAACATTGATTTTTCTTTCGCTTCTGTAACTGTGTAAAATACATTTGTTATGGCTAAAAAACAAACAAACTGAAAGTTAATATGATTAGATGTTGCTGGCTAATTACTAATGGTCACAATCATAATCTAGTGGCCTCATTGAATGACTTCATTTAGATTCTAATGTACAATTATATGGGTGATGTTTTATATTTTTGAGATTATGGTATTCCTGTGATTCTACAGAATGGATCATTTTTAAATTGTTTATCATAAATCAACATCTCAGGAAAATGCTATCTGGTTTCAAATCAAAATATGACTTTCTGTTATGAAACAGGACAACGATTTCATACATGTCCACTGTAGAGGACACCAGGACTTAAAGCATATTAATAGTCAAATTAATAAGGAAATAAATTATATATCAATATTCCTATGAAATGTTAGATATTATTATGAAAAATATCCCAAGTATTACTCCCATTATTACACTTATTTTTTTACAGTGTATATAATTATAAAAAATGTATAGAAAACCCATTTATGGCAATTTTACACACAAATTCCAAAAAGCAAAAATGGTATATCAAATAATTCTGTTATATCTTGAGAATCATCTTTATACAAAATTTGGTATAAAAAAATCTTAAAACCTAAAAATTGATTGGTGGTTTAAAAATAAAATCCCTCATCTCAGAGTTAAATTTGCCTTATTGATTACAGCAGCCCTGTGATTCTACAGCTTAAGATTCAGCATTTTCAAAATAATTGGAAGGATTTCTTAAAAGTTGTTCTAATCAAAAAAAAAAAAAAAACTTTGCAAATGCTTTTCTTTTACGCACACACAGATATCAAGAGTCAGCGTATGAATCTCAATAATGGCAACAAACTCTCAACATCACAAAACATGCTAAACCCAGGTGAAAAATAAGTACTTTTAAATGTATTGAAAACATACTTGAAATCCAGATAGTATAGTTATAGTACAACTGTACTCCTAACATGCTTACTTGACGTGCATTAAAGGGGTCATATGATGCCATTTCAAGTTTTCCTTTCTCTTTGGAGTGTTACAAGCTGTTCGTGCATAGATAAGATCCCTGAAGTTGCAAAGACTAAAGTCGATAAAGAGATAATCCATCCACCTCACAGGTGTGGCATATCAAGATGCTGAACTCACTACCACAGATTTAGACAGATTTGTGAACAACATTTGAGAGAAATAGGCCTTTTGTGTACATAGAAAAAGTCTTAGATCTTTGAGTTCAGCTCATGAAAAACAAAAGTGTTGCGTTTATAATTTTGTTCACTGTAAAAGTTAAGACTTGTCCACGCCCTCCTAAAGTGCCTCGTTTAAACACGCCCCCACATGTCTACGTCACTGTGTGGGAAGATTTGCATAACACCGCCGAAATGTTCACGCAATGAAAGAAGTAACTGAAAGTTTATTCTCGCTGTAGTATTGTTGTTGCCGCCGCCGCAATGTCGTGAAGGCGCTGTGTGTTTCGTTGTGAAAGCGAAACTACTTTGTTTGGTCTTCCAAAAGAGGACACGACTAGAAATCAGTGGTTAAGTTGTACTTACAACACTGTTCCAGAACACTTCAACCCAAGTATTCATATGTGTGCAGCACATTTTATGGAGAACTGTTTCCTGATCCTGGGAGAGTAGACTACAATGCCGGCTGTTCTGACTCACAGACTGTAAGTATGTTTTCATATTTAAAGAATTTGCCACTGACGATTCAAACGAGAGTTTTGGCCAGTGTAGAGTAGAGATTGTTGTTTGTCGTTTCTCCGATCACAAATGCAGACAAATGGTTTTATGTTTACGCAGCTCGATACGCAAAGCAATGCGTAAAAAGTGTGAAAAAAATGTGAACAGTTTGCTAAGCCGATCCACTGCATCCTCAGTGGGACTAGTGAAACGCATTGAGGAAGTTCACAATTCATTTGGTGAGCATGGAATTCTTAAAACAGAACCCCTTAAAATCCAGTTTAAGGAAAATGCTCAGTCATATGTGGTACGCATGGCGCGCAGAGTTCCATTGGCTCTCATACAAAAAGTAAAAGAGGAGTTGGAAGCACATGGAAAAAAACAAGACCATTGAGCCAGTGACAGACCCTACAGACTGGTGCGCCAGTACCAAAAACGAAATGAAAAGGTACAAATCTGTGTGGATCTAAAAAAAAAACTGAATCAAGCTGTAAAAAGGGAAAGATATGTTCTTCCAACCGCAGAGGAGATAATTGCAAAACTGAATAGTGCAACTGTCTTCTCATCTTTGGATGCTGCCTCAGGTTTTTGGCAGATACCATTACACCCATAAAGCAGCAAACTGACAACATTCATAACACCATTCAGAAGGTTCTCCTTTAAACGTCTTCCTATCAGGAAAAATATTTCAGCGAAAGATCCGTGAAGGAGTATCTGTGTATATCGATGATATACTGGTGTATGGAGACACAATGGAACAGCATAACCAACGGTTTACCAAGGTATTGGAGAGAGTTGAGTATGCTTGGTTGAAGTTAAACCATGAAAAGTGTTTGCTGAGACAACAACAACATCACTTCCTTGGTCACTTGATTGACAAATCAGGCGTGAGACCCTATCCTGAGAAGGTCAGAGCAGTCCGTGAGCTCTCACCCCCACACAATGTTCAGGAGTTAAAACGTGTACTTGGTATGTTTAATTACCTGCACAAGTACATTCCTAATCTGTCATCAGAGGGCAAACCACTGTATGACTTATTGAGGTCTACAGCTGTATGGACTTGGGCATATCCTCAGGAAGCAGCATTTCAGAGCATAAAATACATCCTTTCCACTTCTTCAGTTTTGACATTCTACAATGTGTCTCAACCTACCGCTGTTTCAGCTGACGCTAGCAGTTATGACATAGGAGGTGTGTTACTGTAGCTGAATGATGGAGACTGGAAACCAGTGGCATATTGCTCACGCAGTTTGTCTGAGGCTGAGTCCAGGTACACCCAGATTGAAAAAGAATGTCTGGCAAGCATCTGGGCTTGTGAAAAATTCGAAAAGTGCCTGATTGGCCTTGAAAACGTCAAATTAGTGACAGATCACAAACCATTAATGCCTCTTATGAATAAGAAGTACTTGGACAATGTTCCGTTGCGATGTCAGAGACTACTTTTAAACTGACTGCAGAATATGCTCCAGGGAAAACTTTGTTGGTGGTTGATTCACGAAGTCCACTAGCATGCAAGGAAAATGACCTCAACACACATTCTGTTCACAAGTTCATTCTGCAGATAATAAAGCGGGATAAATGGTATGCGTATTTGGCGTGCTCTCCGGGGAGAGGGCTCCGAGCTTGGTAATTTCTCACGAACCTGGAGTACTCCCCCCCCCCTGTCCGGGGAGAGGGCTCCGAGCTCGGTAATTTTTTCATGAACTCGGAGTACTCCCCCCTGTCCAGGGAGAGGACTCCAAGCTCTGTATTTTGCAAGAACCCAGAGCGCTCCCCCCAAAGGGTAGGAACGGGCTGATGTTGAGGAGTCGGGGTGGAAGAGGGATGCTGAAAAACTTGGAGAGAATGCTATTTATAGAGGTCCTCTATCAAGCTGATAGGATAGACAATGTGATTGCTGATAATGAATTGGCTGGGTTAATTATCTGTTCGAGCTCCTCCCGAACTTTGTTAATAAAACATATGTGGAGTAGACAAAATTCCAATGGCGAATCGACAGTTTTCCCTTTAAAGAATGAGCTGTCTGAGCACAACAGAATACTGTCAAGAGGAAGCCGTGTGTTGATTCCAGATGCCTTGAGAGCAGATATTCTAAATATAATACATGATGATGGACATCAAGGTCTGACAAAGTGTAGGGAGCGGGCCAGAACATCTGTTACAAAGGTTCAGTCCTGTCGGATATGCCTTGAGATGAAACAGACACAGCAAAAGGAGCCTCTCATCTCGACCCCCCCCCCCTTCAGACAGGCCTTTGAAAAAGCTAGCTGTTGATCTGAGTGAGCATAACAGGCACATTTACCTTGTTGTGTCAGAATATTTCTCTCGATTTCTTGAGAATCCTTCACATGCCAACAACCACCACCTCAGAAGTAGTGTTAAAACTGAAAGCACTATTTGCCAGGATTGGCTGCCCCGACGAAATAGTTTCAGACAATGGTCGGCAGTTTGTGATTACTGAGTTCCGGGAATTTGCCAAAGAAACTAACTTTCTGCATGTCACATCTAGTCCACACCATGCTCAAGGAAATGGACACGCAGAGAGAGGGTTGCAGATTGCAAAGAAAATTTTGCAACAGAAAGATCCTCTTCTGGCTTTGATCAGCTACGGGGCAACACCTTGCATCACTACTGTACAGGTGTAAGCCTGGCTGAACTTATGGACAGAAAGATTAAAATGACACTTCCAATGCATGAGACAAATCTTCAGCCTCAGCGGCCAAATCTGAAAAGATTCCATGGAAAAGCAAAATCAAGCTTAGCTTACCACAGAGCTAGATCCTTACCATCGCTGAGGTCTGGTGATACTGTGCTCACAAAATTAGACCATCAAAAGACATGGGGAACAGCTGCTGTGGTCACAGGTGAAAGTACAACTCCTCTATCTTTCATTATTGAGACACATCAAGGGGCAACTCTGCGGTGTAACCGTCATCACTTGCAGCTCATCCCTGCCTTGGCTGGAGGAAGTCAAACTTTGGTTCAAAAGGAATAAATTTGTCTCAGCCCCCGAAGACAGAAACAGGACTGTTGATGACTAGTTCTGGCAGAATAAGCAAACCAGTGGACAGATTAGATTTGTGAAAAAAAGGAGAAGGAAGAAGGAAAAAATATTGGTCATATAGGTTTACTAGAGATTAGTAACAAGGTCCTTCAATGTGATTGAAGTAAGCAGTGAGACAATTAGGAAATAAGTTGTTTTGTTTAATGATGTTGAAAATTATTAATACTAATGAGAAATGTTTAAGGAATATGTAATGCTGTTCAGAAGGAAAAAAACTGAAAAGGGGAGATGTAATGGCTGTATACCTTTAAGAAAATGTAATTGCATAGTGATTACGCAGTTAGTTCACATGTTGGGTTCTGTGAATGTGTTTACCATTCTTGATGAGAATAAAGTGACTCTGTAGCTCTGTTAAGACAAGTGTGTTCATTAGAAATCATTACATAAAGTACATTAAAGTTTTCTAGATTTGAAAGTGTGTGCACATGTGTGGCATTTTAATTTATTGATTTTGTACTTTTTAATACAGGTGCATCTATGTGTTTTCTGAAGTCCACAGTCAACGCAGCCATCTACCAGGAAATTTTAGAGCACCTCATGCTTCCTTCTGCTGACAAGCTTTATGGAGATGCTGATTTCATTTTCCAGCAGGACTTGGCACCTACCCAGACTGCTAAAAGCACCAAAAGCTGGTTCAATGACCATGGTGTTGGTGTGCTTGATTGGCCTGCAAACTCGCCTGACCTGAACCCCATCGAGAATCTATGGGGTATTGTCAAGAGGAAGATGAGAGACACCAGACCCAACAATGCAGATGAGCTGAAGGCCGCTATCAAAGCAACCTGGGCTTCCATACCACCTCAGCAGAGCCACAAACTGATCACCTCCATGCCTCACCGCACTGATGCAGTAATTAAAGCAAAAGGAGGCCCAACCAAGTATTGAGTACATGTACAGTAAATGAACATACTTTCCAGAAGGCCAACAATTCACTAAAAATGTTTTTTTTATTGGTCTTATGAAGTATTCTAATTTGTTCAGATAGTGAATTGGTGGGTTTTTGTTAAATGTGAGCCAAAATCACCACACTTAAAATAACCAAAGACTTAAACTACTTCAGTCTGTGTGCATTGAATTTATTTAATACACGAGTTTCACAATTTGAGTTGAATTACTGAAATAAATGAACTTTTCCACGACATTCTAATTTATTGAGATGCACCTGTATACCATATTAAAATGCTTAAAAACTATTTTATAATAAACTAATTGTGTGCTGGTATTTCTAATGAGCTGAAATGCTATTGAAAATGTTCTTAAAGCACATTAAAGTGAAGCTTAAAATATATTCTCACTGTACTTCAAGAAGTATAAAAGTGTATTTTTAAATAATGTAAAGAAGTGAAAATTAAATTACACTAAAGATACTTAAAGTTGTTCCGTTTTAACACAAATAAAATAAAATGTTTACAGCGAATACACCTATAATTTTTATTTGTTTTATATTTAACATTTAGTATGGAGTGAACAGCAATAAAGATCATGCAATAGAAGTGCGCGCACACAGCGTGTAGAGGGCACTGCTTTTGATACGGTAAACCACCAGATTCTCCTGTCAACCCTATTTTCTAACCAAAGTGAACACGCTGAGCATTCATCATATTTTTATTAGGCCGAATGTTGAAGATGTCAGTATGTTTCATGTGCATTTATTGTGTCTATAGCTCCGTTTCTGTAACTGTGGAACTGAACATAAATAAAAGGCATAAAGTTTGTCACGTCAATCGTAAGTGAACACTTGTGCAATATTTACAGAATACAATATTTACAGAAGCTGTCAATAATTAATGAATAATGAATTTCTTATGTATATACGCCATTGTAACTTAAGATCCTGAGCAAGATTAATTGTTCGTTGTGAGTTTGATAAAATGTTTTAAGTTATAATTTGCTTATGGCAATTAAAAATTAAAAACAAGTTAAAATGTGTAGCATTTGGACCAATCAGACACACAACTTTTTGTTATATTTAACAAATAATATCGAACTCCCCGTCACCTAAGTAAATCTTCTATACATATTTTTGATTCTTAATTTTCTTTCCTGACATAGGCTACTCCAATTCGTGTTAAAACACACTAGACATGCTTATTCTGTGCATTTTTAGCATGTTTTGTGTGAAATCATGTTTATTTTGTCCATCAAAAGTGTGCTGTCACTTTAATTGAGCATCAGCAACGCAGCAAAAATGGACTCAGCGCCGAAACCCCCGATTCACTGCTGCCGGTGTGAATGCACTCATTGATTAACATGCATGCCGAAAAAAAATACACGCCGCTCACACTTGCAGTGTGAAACCGGCGTAATAACTCCATTCTGCTCTCTGATGTTCTGTTGTCAGTTTTTCTTTATCTGAACACAGCTCTGTTCACATGCTGCGTGGTATCGGCTACATGAGCGCAGTAATCATGTTTATTTTGTCCATCAAAAGTGTGCTGTCACTTTAATTGAGCATCAGCAACGCAGCAAAAATGGACTCAGCGCCGAAACCCCCGATTCACTGCTGCTCACGCGCTGCTCCTGCTGCCGGTGTGAATGCACTCATTGATTAACATGCATGCCGAAAAAAAATACACGCCGCTCACACTTGCAGTGTGAAACCGGCGTAATAACTCCATTCTGCTCTCTGATGTTCTGTTGTCAGTTTTTCTTTATCTGAACACAGCTCTGTTCACATGCTGCGTGGTATCGGCTACATGAGCGCAGTATAGGCCGATACCAGTATAAAAAAAGCTGCACTTGAACACACCAAAAGAACTACAGCTGAGTGTCACCTAGTACGTGCGTTCAAAACGCCTGCCTGTAAAGGACATATCTGTCTGTTTCTGCAGATATTTTGGTCTATATTCTTCATTCAAAAAGGGAAACGGCACTGAAGGCTGCATGCACAAACCGTAAACAAAGCAGCACCTGTTTACAGTGCTTGCTATTTTGTCAATCATGCTGATAGTTTACTTTATTCCACTCCGCTCATGTTAATATGAAAAAAAATTAATAAAATATTCGCTCAGGAACTCAGGTAAGATGTTGTAAAATTAGAACAGTTTTAATCTGTCTGTACCACTGTTCTGCTATTATTCTTGTGCACTGACCCATTAACTAAAATTACCAGCCAATCAGAGTTCTCTCCTTCACCGATGCAAATTCTACATGCTGAATAGAGTCAACGGTGCAGAACCCACCAGAAAACCTAGTCTTCCAACACACAAAAATGGCCCTTTGTTGCCCGATGGCCGATCGTCGGCTTGTTGTGTCACGTAGTAATAAAAGAAATAGCAGGTGTAAAGTATTTTAGTAAATGTAATTAATAACTGTACTTGAGTATCTTTTAGGATACTTTGTAATTTTACTGAGTATCAAAGATATTAGCAACTGTTACTCTTTACTCCACTACATTTGTAATGAGTGTTTCAGTGTTGGGCTCGTTACTCCAAAAATGTAATTTATTACTCATTACTAGTTACTTCTTTCAAAAGTGATAATATTACTTTATTTATTACTATCTGGCAACAGTAATTAGTTACATTACTATTAACTAGTATGTAGTAAATGTTACTACTAGTTACATTACTTTTCCTTCATGCCCCACATAAGTTGTAATTGTGTATCTTCCCCATAAAAATCTTCTAAAATGTTACTTACAATATATTTCTGCCTCATCATTTGACCAAAATCTGCATTGGATCACAGTCAGTTTTACAAACACTCAATGGTGATTGATAGTGACTTTTAAGTAAAAGTGTTTTATTAATTGTCTTGTGTAGCTTGAAGCTAATTGTAGCTATAATGTCTCTGTTACCCATACATGATTATATTTCATTAAGTATTTTATCAGAAGAAATCACATAAGTTCATAAGATTTTTAATTATAGTAATATAATTAATATCGGGATCAGAGGGATGTGGGTGGGCAAATCATGTAATACCAGAGTGAAGTAATGCCACAACTTACACATCTGTGTTCAGATCAGCTTTTTTCCTGACAAAATCAGTGTAATGGCAATATTTCCATCCCCTGAATGTAAGCTTTTCCATATTCCAAGCTTTCCTGATGCACTGGTGACTTCATGTGCCTGTGCGAGTCGTGAAAATTATGAAAATAAATCTAAGAATTATTGGATTGTTGGATTTCAAATCAGTAGGAGTTGATGCATCAAAAGTAACGAAGTAACTAGCTGTTTTATGGATGGTAACTGTAATATTATTACGGAAATCTTATTAGCAATTAGTTAGACTACTAGTTACTGCAAAACTTAATATTATTACAATAACTAGTTACTGCCCAACACTGCACATTACATTTTGCATGTCACCTAACTTTTTCTGCAGCACTTTACTTCTGCTACAAAAGACGTGATACTTCCTACTAGAGGGCACTGAAAGTACTATATCTTATGAGTTTTGCCCTTTTACCCTTACTCACCCAAACTAGTCAACCAGGCCATACTTACATGAATGTGAGTTTTTTTAGCAAGTAGTTGTGAATCACAGGTGTTTTATATATAAGATGAGTACATGACTGCGGCAGGCAATGAGGCCGAAACCAGCACATTCAGTGCAAAAAGGCTTTGACTTTTTAATTTGATTTCATATTATTTTATTTATCCATTATACTAAAGAGACCTTTTTGAAGGATATAGTTTTTTGTTGTTGTTGTTTTTTATTTTTGCAATTTTGAGGTGCTCAGTTTTATTTTGGTTTTAGAAAATAAACGTGATTGCTCTCCTCACAAATCAACTGTTTTTGTTACATGTTCTCTGTGACTTGTCTTGGACTTTTATGTCACTTCCTGTCTCCCGTGGTGTTTGTAGTCAGTTTGTAATCCGTTTGTTCATTGCTTGTCCTTGATTAGTCTCCCCAGATGTGTCTTGTTATCTAGTTAAGCATATATAGCTCTAGTGTTTCTTTAGTTTCTTGTGAATTGTTGAATGTAATGGTTGTCTGTCATTCTGTTCTTTGTTCCCTTTGGTTTTCTTTGGTCCTGTTTTCTGCAGCTTTTCCACAACGTTACAGTTTTTCACTTGGCATGTCTCTGACTAGTGCATCTTTGAGCCTATATTTATTATTTCAAAATACTTAAGTACTGTTAAAATCAGATACGCTAACTCATGTTGTTTTGTAATAAGTGACTTGTAACGTGTCATTAAGTAATTTTCACTGTAATGTATCTGTACTTTTACTCAAGTATGGTTTTCAGGTACTCTTTACATCTCTGAGAAACAGAGAAAACTACACGCACATTGGGTTCCCGCTTGTTCTGTAAATATTTGATAGAGTTACTGTTATCATAGTGTTTGTGGTTCACCTACAGCAGATGGAGGAGGGTGTGGGCCCTGGTGTTGTGGCAGCGGTTGGAGAGTTATCACAAGAGGAGGGGGAGTGCAAGCTGGGCCCGGAGGCTGTGGTGGTTGCGGGGCTCGCTGTTTTTTGGTTGATATCTTGGGGCCTGCAGCAATAGAGTGGGAGAGTTTGGTTCCAGCATGGACCAGTTCCTCCATTTTGTCTGAGCTCAGAATCGGGGATGCTGTAGAGAGGGGCTATGGCTCTGGTGTTACTGGAGGCTGTAATTTGTTGTCCTGTTGTTTTCCAGAAAGTTGTCTTTGGTGTTGACTCTTAGAGGATTTCTAATACGTCGCAATCAGGATTGTGTCAATGAGCAGTGGTTGTTGTGTCTATATGGTGGAAATAAATAGTCAAAAAGGATTTTAATCAATACATTTCATACAGTCTTTAACAATTTAACCAATTAACCAAAACCGATTCTTTGTTTTATAATTTAAAACAAATGTACCAAAAGTGGTGGTAATCAAATAAATCCACAAAATTGTATCTTTTAAAATATAAATGAAATAAAATTTGAACAATTTCATTCATTTTTTTGTCAAAGTGCTGCACAGCTGAGGTTTACCCTTTAAATATTAACATGGGAAAATATATACAGATGTTTCAATATATTGGTAATGAATATATTCTATGAGAATTTCTATTTCAAATTTTGACTGCAAATGTCACGTCCGTAAATTGCTGGAATTGCTCTTTTATTACCTCACATAGAAAAACACATTTTTTTTCTCATGTCACACATCCTTGATCTGCAATCAGGTTTTTTCCCCCTATATAATATATATATATAATATATTTCCTTAATAATAATAATAATATAAAGACTTGTGATTTCTCACTCACAAATATGGAAGCAAAATGGCTAAACATAAAGACTTGTAAAGGTAATACCTCTGTTTAAGGTTAATGTGTTATTTTTTTATTTAGCATCAAACTAATTATATAATTATTATTCACTGTAATACGTCATGCATCACTAAAATATGGCATGAAGAAAGTTAACGTATGGCGTTATTTTAATGACAAATGTCGAGAGCGCATTATTGTAGCGCGAAAGCACATAAATATAATGCGCAAGCACAAATCTCTCCGCTCACACGCGGATTTCCTTTGCTCTCGCACCAAACCGGACACGGGCACTCAGATACACGCTGCTCTCGCCCGAAGAGAGTGTGCACTTAAAACGTGTCTCTCCTCTAGCTCAAACTGTGTCCTGTGTACTCGCAAATCTCTCAATGCTCATGCGTTAGATATTAATTATTTTTGGACCTGAATTAAACGTTGTCAAAAGTTATTAAGCACTTTTAAAAAGTAGTTTCAAAACAGATTTGTTCCTTTATTTTTTTTATTGTTGTATTTATAAACTATATATAAACTGGTTATTGTACTTTGTTTTACTAGGCCCACTTTATCTCTTTTTTGTTTGTATTTTGTTATTTTTCTGTGAATGCACATATACAGCTCTCTTTAAAGTACTCTGTAAACACTGTTTTAAAGGGCTCATATGATGTTGCTAAAAAGAACATTATTTTGTGTATTTGGTGTAATGAAATGTGTTTATGCGGTTTAAGGTTCAAAAAACACATTATTTTCTACATACTGTACATTATTGTTTCTTCTCTATGCCCCGCCTTTCTGAAACGCGTTGATTTTTACAAAGCTCATCGGTCTGAAAAGCGAGGTGTGCTGTGATTGGCCAGCTATCCAGTGCGTTGTGATTGGCCGAATACCTCAAGCGTGTGACGGAAATGTTACGCCCCTCACCATACTGTGCTGATGCCCTGTCCGGCCGGAGCGACGAGACAAAAACATTAAAACCCATTACAAACCAGGCATTTGTTGCATCCAGTGGGGACATAATTACTGATTATAATGACTTATACTGTCTTTTTACTCGTTGCATTGCATCGCGTATCGCGCTGCGTAAACATAAAACCCTGTCTGCATTTGTGATCGGAGAAATGACAAACAACAAGC
>NW_015505857.1:491144-499724 GCF_001515645.1 Sinocyclocheilus grahami
TCAGCGACCAGCACGGATCAGCTCCAGGCATGACGAAGCGGATATCGTCCTCTTTTGGAAGAACAAACAAAGTAGTTTCGCTTTCACAATGAAAAACACAGCGGGCTAGCATGAATGGAAGCCCCGGCTTAGCGTGCGCTGAGGCCGGGATAGAGTGAGCAGAGGCCGGGCTAGCGTGAGCGGAAACCGCGGCTTAGCGTGAGCTGAGGCCGGGCTAGAGTGAGCTGAGGCGGCGGGGTCGAGAACGGCGCGCCCGGTGGATCCGACGAAGGAGCGGCAACCAGATGTGACGACCCCGGGCTGGACTCCGCTTTGTCCACGGTGAAAGCCGATCCGGTGATCTACAGCGCAAAGTTGATGTATTTCCTCAGCGACCAGCACGGATCAGCTCCAGGCATGACGAAGCGGATATCGTCCTCTTTTGGAAGAACAAACAAAGTAGTTTCGCTTTCACAACGAAGCACACAGCGTCTTCATGACATGGCGGCGGCGGCAACAATACTACAGTGAGAATAAAAATTACGCCTTCTTTCTTTGCGTGAACATTTGGGCGGTGTTATGCAAATCTTCCCACATAGTGAGGTAGATATGTGGGGGCGTGTTAGAACGAGGCGTTTTAGGTAGGCGTGGTTGACTCTTAACTTTTATAAAGAATATTTCTTTGGATTTGAGACTTTAGTCTTTGCAACTTTACAGATCTTCTTTATGCACCAAGAGCTTGTAACACTCCAAAGAGAAAGGAAAAATTTATATCGCAACATATGACCCCTTTAACCAATCAGACCTCCACGACTGACCGATGAAAATGCGTGAAATCTAATTGGCTGGGAGGGAAGTGACCCCGGAATTCTTTTGACAATCAAAGATGGATCTTTAATTTCTTTCCAGTTTAATAAGATTTAGCAATGTTAATGAAATGTAGCCTATATATTAGAAATGGCTAGGAATTGGGTGCTTGGATGATTTGTACATATAACCTCTGTCCTGGTTGGTCTCTTAGCAATTTATCAATAACAACGTATATTTATAAAAACAACATATTATAGTCTATGGCTCTAAAGACTTCATATAAAAGATCAATGTTATGTCATCATATGTCAGATACCTCAACTGAATTTAAAATCATTGCAATAAATTCTCAGTTGGTATGATGACAATAATAAGTAACAATTCCTATCAAATCAACATCAACTGCAAAAAATAGATGTAAATGATGCAAGATATGTTCACAATAAATGTTCTGATAGCATCGCTGTTTGAACATTTATTGGGAGTTTTTTTTTTAAATCCAGTGTTTGTTTTCAGTTCTGATTTTAGTTAGATTTTTTTTTCATGAAAACCCACTTTAATATTAGCTACACATTCAATGGCACTCTCCTCTAAAACAGTGAATATACAGTTATATGACAGTTACATGTTATTACATGGTCTGTAAATGCATTAAACACATAGAATATAATATAGTGTATTAGTGTATGAAGAAATTCATTATAGTGTTATATTTGGTCTCCAAATCTAGTATCCAAAAAGTATCGTTTTAGGGAATATAGGAATATATATATATACATCCAAGTTCACAATACATATGACCACAAGAACTTCATATGCTTTTTTTTGTTTGTGTTTAGATAAATCGTTCAGAGAGGTTTGACCAAACTGTTAAACTAGGTTATTTCCAAATCATCCAAGCACCCGATTTATTTCTAATGTTTGATTATTACTGACTAAGTAGTATTAAATTGTAAAGAAATTACAGATCCATCTTTGAAATCTGATTGGTTGATAACTTTTGACAACGTTTAATTCGGGTGCGAAAATAATTAATATCTAGTGCATGAGCATAGAGAGATTTGCGAGTGCACAGGACACCGTTTGAGCGCGCACAGTTTGAGCTAGAGGAGAGACACGTTTTAAGTGCGCACTCTCTTCGGGCGAGAGCAGCGTGTATCTGAGCGCCCGTGTCCGGTTTGGTGCGAGAGCAAAGGAAATCCGCGTGCGAGCGGAGAGATTTGTGCTTGCGCATTATATTTATATGCTTTTGCGCTACAATAATGAGCTCTCGACATTTGTCATTGAAATAACGCCATATTAACGTGGCTTAATAATGTTCTAAAACAACAACCAGGGGAAATAAATTTTCTCTCACATTTCACTTGTCATAAACACTATAGCCTACCTCTAAGACAAACACACTGTGATCAAAGTGCATATTTTTACACTTAAGACACTGATATTAAAGTGATATTAAAAGATCAAACTGCTGAAGAGCCCAGAATATGTTAAAGAGCTAATTACTTGTTCTTACCCTTAAATTATAGTTTTAATGGTGTAACCTAATATATTTATAATGTTAAATAACATTGTTAAAACATTAATGAAAAAATAATGTCAGCTGATCGTCAGAAGTTGGTATGCGAAGTTCTTTAAATGTAAAGTAGTTCTTTAAAACTTTAGTCTTTGCAACTTTACAGATCTTCTTTATGCACCAAGAGCTTGTAACACTCCAAAGAGAAAGGAAAAATTTATATCGCAACATATGACCCCTTTAACCAATCAGACCTCCACGACTGACCGATGAAAATGCGTGAAATCTAATTGGCTGGGAGGGAAGTGACCCCGGAATTCTTTTGACAATCAAAGATGGATCTTTAATTTCTTTCCAGTTTAATAAGATTTAGCAATGTTAATGAAATGTAGCCTATATATTAGAAATGGCTAGGAATTGGGTGCTTGGATGATTTGTACATATAACCTCTGTCCTGGTTGGTCTCTTAGCAATTTATCAATAACAACGTATATTTATAAAAACAACATATTATAGTCTATGGCTCTAAAGACTTCATATAAAAGATCAATGTTATGTCATCATATGTCAGATACCTCAACTGAATTTAAAATCATTGCAATAAATTCTCAGTTGGTATGATGACAATAATAAGTAACAATTCCTATCAAATCAACATCAACTGCAAAAAATAGATGTAAATGATGCAAGATATGTTCACAATAAATGTTCTGATAGCATCGCTGTTTGAACATTTATTGGGAGTTTTTTTTTTAAATCCAGTGTTTGTTTTCAGTTCTGATTTTAGTTAGATTTTTTTTTCATGAAAACCCACTTTAATATTAGCTACACATTCAATGGCACTCTCCTCTAAAACAGTGAATATACAGTTATATGACAGTTACATGTTATTACATGGTCTGTAAATGCATTAAACACATAGAATATAATATAGTGTATGACAAATATGAGAAATTCATTATAGTGTTATATTTGGTCTCCAAATCTAGTATCCAAAAAGTATCGTTTTAGGGAATATATATATATATATATATACATCCAAGTTCACAATACATATGACCACAAGAACTTCATATGCTTTTTTTTGTTTGTGTTTAGATAAATCGTTCAGAGAGGTTTGACCAAACTGTTAAACTAGGTTATTTCCAAATCATCCAAGCACCCGATTTATTTCTAATGTTTGATTATTACTGACTAAGTAGTATTAAATTGTAAAGAAATTACAGATCCATCTTTGAAATCTGATTGGTTGATAACTTTTGACAACGTTTAATTCGGGTGCGAAAATAATTAATATCTAGTGCATGAGCATAGAGAGATTTGCGAGTGCACAGGACACCGTTTGAGCGCGCACACTTTGAGCTAGAGGAGAGACACGTTTTAAGTGCGCACTCTCTTCGGGCGAGAGCAGCGTGTATCTGAGCGCCCGTGTCCGGTTTGGTGCGAGAGCAAAGGAAATCCGCGTGCGAGCGGAGAGATTTGTGCTTGCGCATTATATTTATATGCTTTTGCGCTACAATAATGAGCTCTCGACATTTGTCATTGAAATAACGCCATATTAACGTGGCTTAATAATGTTCTAAAACAACAACCAGGGGAAATAAATTTTCTCTCACATTTCACTTGTCATAAACACTATAGCCTACCTCTAAGACAAACACACTGTGATCAAAGTGCATATTTTTACACTTAAGACACTGATATTAAAGTGATATTAAAAGATCAAACTGCTGAAGAGCCCAGAATATGTTAAAGAGCTAATTACTTGTTCTTACCCTTAAATTATAGTTTTAATGGTGTAACCTAATATATTTATAATGTTAAATAACATTGTTAAAACATTAATGAAAAAATAATGTCAGCTGATCGTCAGAAGTTGGTATGCGAAGTTCTTTAAATGTAAAGTAGTTCTTTAAATGTAGCATATATCATAAAGTGTACAGTTATTGCTTTAATGTTTTTCTCCTAGTTTTTTTACTGTTCATTTTCTTACTACACGACGTGAATTTTGCTTGCATAATTTATTTTCTACAATTAGCAATGCTTGTTTAGGCCAACTAAGACTTATTCTGCAGCTTACACCAATTTTATTGAGCCTATACTCTTTAATAAAATAAGTAGATGTGGTGGCTTCTGCCGATGCTGTGAGGAATCATTCTCAAAGTCTTGGGGTTTTGATGCCAGAAGATAAGACTTTATTATTCAGAGACAATAAAACAGAGAGACTCTGCAGAGAATCTCCCGAGTCTGTGTCTGGACACTCTTTTAAACAGTTCATCCTTTTAAGGCGTGTTCCATATATTTCTTACATCCTGTCATTGTTTACCTTTTTTTTGGCTATGCCTCCAATCTGTTTCCTGCAAGCAGACAGGAGGCCCCAATTTATGTTACTTTACAGGAAGAGGCCCCATCATATATTTTTAGTTTCAGGTCAAAACAGGATGTGCAGCTTTACCATAAACCGTATGATTAGAATGAGCTTTATTATTATTTTTTTTATTATCTGTGTTTTTTGTTCCTTTCGCAGAGATCGCAGTCCTACTGGCGAAGGACGCGATAGAGCCGGCCCTCCAGCCGATATGAGGTCGGGGTTTTACATTCCTTACTTTATTGTACCCAAGAAAGGCGGTGGGTTGAGACCTATCTTGGACCTGCGCGTCGTGAACCGGGCCCTTCACCGGCTCCCGTTCAAGATGCTCACGCAGAAATGCATTTTCAGGTGTATCCGTCCCCAAGACTGGTTCGCAGCGATCGACCTGAAGGACGCGTACTTTCATGTCTCGATCCTTCCGCGCCACAGGCCATTCCTGCGGTTTGCGTTCGAGGGGCGGGCATACCAGTACAAGGTCCTGCCCTTCGGGCTGTCCCTGTCGCCCCGTGTCTTTACGAAAGTTACGGAGGCAGCCCTTGTTCCCACGAGAGAGCAGGGCATTCGCATCAACTACCTCGACAATTGGCTCATACTCGCCCAGTCTCAGGATCAGTTGTGCAAGCACAGGGACTTGGTGTTTTCACACCTCAGCCTGTTGGGCCTTCAGGTCAACTGGGAAAAGAGCAAACTCCCCCCGACGCAGAGGATCTCTTTTCTCGGTATGGAGTTGGACTCGGTAGAACAGACAGCACGCCTCACGCAGGAACGTGCTCAGTCGGTGTTGAACTGCTTGAATACATTCAAGAGCAGGATGGCGGTCCCACTGAAATTGTTTCAGAGGCTCCTGGGGCATATGGCGGCCACGGCGGCAGTCACGCCACTGGGGCTACTCCATATGAGACCGCTGCAGCACTGGCTCCATGGCCGAGTCCCGAGGTGGGCGTGGCAACGCGGCACCTTCCGGGTCCAAGTGACACCGGCCTGCCGCCAAAACCTTCACCCCGTGGTCAGACCTTGCGTTCCTCCGGGCAGGAGTGCCCCTGGAGCAGGTCTCCAGGCATGCTGGCAGATGCCTCAACCACCGGCTGGGGGGCCACGTACAACGGGCTTGCAGTGTCAGGGGTTTGGACGGGGCCCCGACTGCACTGGCACATCAACTGCCTCGAGTTGCTGGCAGTACTTCCTTGTATGTGTAAACATACCTGGCAATAAAGCTCATTCTCATTCTGATTCTGATTCTGATTCTGATTATAATAGTAAAATAACTAGATACATAAATGGTTATATTCACAGTGATTATACTTGAACAATTCATATTTTGACCAATACAAATCTTCCACATATTTCCCCCTTTGAGACTTACTACGTCTCACCTTTAGTTGTCTTTACCCAGAGTGCAGCTTCATAATTCAGTCTCATCAGTTATCACTACCTAGTGACTAAATTAAGTCAGTTTTACACAGTTTTCTCACCAATGACTACATTATGCGACAGCAGTCTGGCGGAGCAGCAGGACCAAACCTCTCCCCTCACACTTGACTAGGAGGGAGTAAAAGATCCTGTCTCCCTAACCCCTCATTTAAGATAAAACAATGAGTAACGCTTTAGATTACAACCCGCAATGTACTGCGGAAGTAAACAGAATTTACAGCTTAACTCTTTTGTAATTACAGTGTACCTATTCAGTACCTCTGTGTAGGTATAAGGGAACAATATGCAAAGTTTGGGGAATAAAGGAGTAGTAATCTGTAAAATTACAAATTATTTCTACTGTAAATATTTTATAACTAAAGGGTAGGCTATCTATTATAATATTACGTGGTATGTATGACCTTACAACAATCTTATATTTGCAACCGATTTAGCAAAAACATACACTGTGTACTTTTTTTATATCCTACACATATAAAACACGCTGGTAATTGTTTCAATCCAAACGCTCGGTTGAGACTATTGGGTTAGGAAGCTGGCTTGATTGGACCCAATTTGGGTTGATATCAGTAATATGTAACCCGACGGTGCTGGGTTATGAATGTGGAGGACGTGACTTGCGGCACTCATGACAGGAATATGTGTAGAAAATACAAGAAAACGAATCGAAGCGAAGAGGAAAGGAGAGATTTTTGAAACTGACTGGAATGTGTTCTTTTAAAACTGGAGGGTTTTGTCCGAGTGTGTTCTCACAACATTGAGCAGCGACTGATGAGCGGTAAAACCAGGAACTGAACTAAGTTAGTCAAAATGGTGCTTGAGGACGTGGATCAAAACAGTAAAATCCTGTCAGCTCGCTATAATACAGTTTAATCTTGACTTTCAATGTTTATTACTGTGTTTATTGCCGTGATAGTTTGGCCATAATAGTTTAACTTCGGCAGTGGGTGAAAAACATGAAAAAATTTAACAAAATATTACATTTGTTCTTAAACAAGCTTTTCAAAAGAATTTGGTTTAACTGTATAAGCTGTATAAGTATGGAGTTGCTTTGCTTTTTTCTGAACTGGTGTAATAAATTTTTAATCTTTTATTAGGCTGTCTGTTGCCTGTGTTGTTACTGTTGTCATATTGTGTGTGATTTTAATTAAAAAAAAACCCATTTTGGGCTTATTTAACCCAGCAGTAGGCCTATAGAAAAATTTAAAACAATATTTGAATTAAATAAAACAGTCCACCATGTTTATTGATACATTACCTGATATATAATGTATGTATGTATGACCTATTGTATAAACAATCGTTTCAGAGCAATTTCTTGTAGCCACTTACCCTGTAACTACATGGAACAAGGGGGGAACAAAGCACCACTTTAATTTACAGCCCGCAAATGATGTATTTACCCTGTAACTACATGGAACAAGGGAGGAACAAGTTGGACTTAAACACAGAACAAGTATATATTTGCACAGTAATTACAGAGAAAAATATTGCACTAGTTTTAATTTAATTGTTCGATGGCCAAATTAAACCCTCTACATTTTTGCTATAAAAAAAACCCCACAGTATACATCCACTGAAATACAAATGTTGTATCATGTATTTTTTCTGCGAACAGCTGCAAAGAGGTAAGCTTGTTTTAAGCTGCATTGAACCTTGATGGTGTATCATGCAAAGTTATTTGGTGATAGTTGTGTTGAGAAGTTGCTGGTGTCAAGTTGCTGAAAAGCAAGTTATTCGTAGAATAAGCTTTCATAAGGTAAGTAGACTTGTGAATTATAAATCATAGCAGAAACTCATTAACTCATTGCACTAGATGTCCAGTTTTGTTGTTCAGTAATCTCTATCATGTCCATCCTTTAATAATAGAATGTGTACCCCATGGTTAAAAAATACCTATATGCCTATAATAAAATACCAATATAAAATTATAAAAAGTATATATCGTTTTTCTAAATCATTCCCAAACATAAGATTGTTGTTTAGGCTATACATACCATGTAATATTAGAATAGGTACCTCTTAGTTTCAAAATACTTACAGTATAAATTATTTGTAATTTTACAGGTTGTTACCCCTTTATTCCCCAAACTTTGCATATTATTCCCTTATACCTACATGGAGGTATATAATTACAGAAACATACACCGTAAATTCAATATACTTGCGTAGTTCTTTGCTGGTTGTAATCTAAGGAGTTACCAAACAATGTTATAAGCATGAGCGTGTAATTGGTTCAATGCTTGCCTGTGGTTGTCACAGTTATGTAGTATACAACAGAAATAAAAATTCAAGACATTAAACATGTAACATCATAAAAAATCATAAAAAAAAAACTTTGCGCATCGTAGAGGGCCACCCTTGGGCAGAGGTTAGGCTAGCACTTACACCCAGGGTATGGTTCATCTTTATACTTCTTCGTCCTCAGTTGAGGTACTAGAATCTCCATCATTTGTCAATGTTTGTGACTCCC
>NW_015505857.1:499769-500294 GCF_001515645.1 Sinocyclocheilus grahami
GATATAAATCATTGCAAAGCAACTTTACAGCAAATTAAGTTTCTACAATATTTAGTGGTAGCTTATCAGTGGTGACTGTCAATTAATGTACATATGGCAGAAATGTATGGAAAAATCAATTTAAGACGTAATAAAACAGACGATGAACACTATTAACAGCAATTACTATATGATGCAATCAAACTTATAGCAAAATATGGTAGTTCTGTATGTTGTTTCAGGGTTGGCATCATCTGAGGTCCTCTGAGGGGTTGGCATCATCTCTTCTCGGGTGTTCTGGATCCAGACTGAAGCTTGTGTAAATCCTAGTTACCATGTGGCAAAAACAGAGAAACAAATAGAGACATAATTAGCGTAGCTTTGCTGTTCCAACCAAGCAAAATTGATTTGTTTAACCCAAACTAAAGAATAATAATGTGCATTTGATCAGATATAATTGGCCAAAGCTTTAATCTAGATTTAAACAGAGAGAGTGTGTCTGAACCCCGAACGTTATCAGGAAGGCTATTCCAGAGTTCCAGAGTT
>NW_015505857.1:508750-513852 GCF_001515645.1 Sinocyclocheilus grahami
AAAATAGTTTTTGTTCATTTATTTTAAATTTTTCTGGTTTAATCACGATCAGATTTTTTCTAGATCCTGCATTAAATTTATATTTTGACCTCACTATTCGTGGAACAGACACAGTCTTTATAGATTGGACAGCACAAGTACTTCTATCATTTAAGCGGGTAGAACACAAGTCATCAGGGCAGTTATTTGAGATTTGACTTACTAGTCACATGGAGCGCAGCGTCCTGGAGATGTTGTCCGACATGAGCTCCGCCCCGACTCTGCTGGGATGCAGACCATCAGCGCGAAACAGCCTAGGACGCTCCCAGAAAAGATTCCAGTTATTAACAAAGAGCAGTTTCTGTTCGTTACACCATGACAATAACCATTCATTTAAAGCAAAAAGCCTACAGAACTTTTGGTGTCCTCGTCGATACGTGTAGACCGGAGGCGGCGGAGGGGGAGAGGTCGTCGCCCGGGGCCTGTCTCGCGTCTTCTGTGGCGGGTGCACCCAGGGTCCGTGGTGTCCCGGCGCCGGAGTGAAGGACATCTGGGAAGATCACGTCCTGGGTGCACCGGGCCTGTGCAGTCCAGCTCGAGCTGCACCGAATGCAGCTTGAACGTGTCCTCACCTGCACTCAAAGGTAGACACACATCCGCCATTAAAGCAAGTAACAGTAAGTAAAATGTATGTGTGTGTAATGTGTGTGAATAGAGTATTAATAATGTAAGCGAGATTAGCGGCAACCACGCTGGCGATGCTAGTGGACTATATGCTAATAGCGGACTCGGGAAGTCAAAATAGAACTAGTGATAACAAGGCACTCTGATTGTTTTTGTTGTAGAATACGATAGGGGATATATTCACACGTTATAGAAACGAAAATGATGGTGTATAAAATTGATTTTAAGATAAAAAATTAGACGACAAAGAATTAACTTGACAGAGCTCAAACTCAAAACACACGGCAGCAACAAACAGGAAGTGATGTCAATGTATTAAAGATGGTTCGGGCAGATAGGTCTATGCATCTGTTGGGTGTATAAGGCCAGTCCTGGTAATGTACATTTTGGTTACTCTTCAAAATCACTTTCTCATCATCTTGACATCTTAGCATTTCCATTTGCTTAGCTGTGGCTTTGACAACTAGTGACCTCAGTATGGGAAGCACACAACAAAACAGTAATCCTCCTATCAATACTGCAACTCCTAAAAACATTCCCAATTTAGCTAACCATGCTCCAAACTTTAGATCAAACCAATCCCACATTTCATTATCTTTCCCATCATTTGCTTTAACTTCCATCCTTACGTTTTTCTAATTTGATCATTACTTCACTAAATGCTCCTTTTGGAGCAGTATTATTTGGTATACAAGTACAGCATTGATCCCCAAACATGACACATACTCCTCCTTTCTTAGCTAACAAATATTCCAAAGCCATTCTATTTTGCCATGTCATTCTACTTGTTGCATCCAATTGCTCTCCTAAAAGCGATAAGGCCTCATCAGTGTAATTAATAAATCTTTGCTGATTGTAATATATGTAATTGATCCATTCTGTATTTTTATTTTGTGTAATCCAAATGAATAATGATTCAAACCCTTCTTTAACTTCATCTATTGCTTTAAACTCATTAGGTATGCCTCTAGGTTGACCAATTGAATCTATGTAAACTGCAGCGTCTTTTTCATAGTCTCTTTTGGATCTGATTTTCTCTTAATTTGTTGCTTCCTCTTCTAGAGAGATGTGACTCATTTTGTGTGTCAGTATGACCCTAGTACATAATCCTGACCAATTTTCTGGTAATGTTGGCAAGAGGCCTTATTCTAATCCACATATCCACTATATGTCTGCCAATGCAATATCAATTTGATCAAATATAGGTGGTGGACCATCCTTTATCATTAAAAAGTCATCCTTACATTGTGGTATTTTCCATATTTTGATGCATTTCCCTTCAAATCTTCCTGTGTCAATATTTCCATTCTTCCCATAACATTCAAATTCTTGATCTGCCATATTAGACTTTTAATTAAGATTAAGCTTACATTAATGTCAATTGTTTTTTGATCTCAAATATTTTGGTAGGTCTTGAAATAGATTATACTTGTTTAGGTGGGTCGTAGAATGGAAAAGTTTGAGAACCCCTGTCTTAAACCACTCATCATTAAATATTCTACAACTACAGCTGTGTATGAGTATTGGTACAACACATAAGACTGGTCTTGCTTCAACACAAACTATGCAGTTTTGCCATTTTTCTTTTTCTGCTGTGTAATTTACCCATTTATAACAATTATTGTCTTCTACCTTTTCCCATAAAACATTTGAATTGCTTATTTTCTCCTAACTCATATTATGATTATCATCTACAATTTGTCTATTTTGTCTAGATATGTTTTGCTTCTCATCCAATTCTTATTAATTTTGGATTAAGTAAAAGCCACTGCCAGATTCAGATGAGGGTTGAAATGTCAATTTTAGGGAAGTCTGGGTGCTGTTGTCTAAGGCTTGAGCTTGTAGAATTAGATGCATTAAGCATGTGATGATCATTAGATATCTTTTCACTTTTCTACTTTTCTGACAAAAGAATGTGAGCTCTTTGCTTATCTCTTTTTGAGTTGTCGTCAGTTTGCACTTCCTCTTGTGTCACTGGTCTTTTCTCGTCACTTTCTCTCTTATTTTCACGTTTCCTTCTCTTTATACTTCCTCTTTTCCATTTGTTGGCCCACATCTGCTCCCAAGTATTTTGATCATCTCGTTAGCAGTCCCATCACTCATTCCATCTTCACCAGGGTGACTCTTTGCGAGTCGTTGCAATGGTCTTTCCCTCGTTGGCAAGGGAGGGTCGTTACTAGCACGCCCTTCATCCCTCACTTCATTCTGTGCGGAGTTGTTGAAGTGATTCTTATTGGTGAAGCAAACCATTCCTTGGCCTTGATAGCACTACTGTTATCAGACTTTATGTGGAATGCTACCAGGTCTACGCTCAGTAGTTTCTAAATGTCATATTAGGAACAAAGTTTAGTTTAACACCTCTGTATTTTTTCTTCACAGAATCTAATAGATTTTTTTTTTAAATAATAGGCCTATTGTGCAATTGAGAGAGCCAATTGTAATTTCTCAAATGTCACTTGTTTGTCTAATTTAAAGTTTAGTCATATTTTTTGTTATTGTTCATGAGCTAATTTGAGAAGAGGATTGGATATCTCTGCATAATCTAGGATCCATGGCCATCAACATTTCCATCTTGCTATCCCCAGTGATGACAGCATATGTTACCCTGGACCACAAAACCAGTCATAATGGTCAATTTTATGAAATTGAGATTTATACATCATCTGAAAGCTGAATAAAAAAGCTTTCCATTGATGTATGCTAGGATAGGACAATATTTAGTCGAGATACAACTATTTGAAAATCTTGAATCTGAGGGTGCAAAAAAATCAATATTGAGAAAGTCATCTTTAAAGTTGTCCAAATGAAGTTTTGATATATTTACAGGAGAACATTTACAAAATATCTTCATGGAACATGATCTTTACTTAATATCCTAATGATTTTTGGCATAAAAGAAAAATCAATAATTTTGACACATACAATGTATTTGTCACGAAGACACTATCTACAGCCACAGAATCAATCACGCAGCCACGCCCTCAATCACCAGAGCACTGAGCACCTGCACCTGCACCTCATAATCACGCACTATAAGAGCACACTCACCACTCTGGCTCATCGGCTGGGCTCAAGGTTACTCTGTCAATGTCCTTCTCTTTGGCTCTGCTTAAAAGACTGTAACTTACCTGTGCTCTGCCTATCACCAAGATCTTCGTGTGCTCAAAGGACGGTGGACTGGAACCCGGTTTTCTGAGATAAGACTGTTCTCATGCACCCTCTGCCATATTCACCTCAGTTGCTTCCACGGAGATACCTCTGTTGATATGAGTTTGTGTTTACTTAAAAGTGAAGTTTACGTTACCTGCATCTCTCCTAGTTCTCGTCTTTGGCACACAGGGACAGAAGACCAGCCCTAAAGAGAAACATTATGGAAACCAAGAGACCTTCTGAACCGGATCCAGTCACCGAACTCATCACGACACTTTGCACAGCACTCCAACCATCAGTCACTTCACCTGCCTCTGCTTGTCCCATGGCTAAACCAGCAGTATATTAGGGTGAGGTGTCAGAATGTAACGGATTCATATTGCAATGTCAATTGTATTTTGAGATTCTTCCCCATCAGTTCTCCGGAGACTGCACGAAGATATCCTTCATCATCTCTCTGCTGTCAGGAAGAGCTCGTCAATGGGCCGAATCTCTATGGAGCTCAAAGTCCGGTAATTCGATCCCTTGACTTTCATAACTAGGGTTGGGTATCGTTTGAGTTTTTTCGATACCGGTGCCAAGTCGATACTTTTAAAATGGTTCCGGTGCCTAAACCGGAACCGGTTTAGTTTTTTTTTTTTTTTTTTTAGGATTACTGATAAACTAATGTGGTTTCATTTGTATTAGTTATCTATTTTAGTTACAGTTGTAGTAATGTTGCCATTTTATTATTTTTTTTATTATGTCTATATAGGCTTTTTAAGTTTTATTTAATTTGAGTTATTTCAGTACTTCAACATACAAAATGGAAATGAAATAATATATATATGTGTGTGTGGCTTGTTATGGGGCTGACGAGACGTGAGTGCGGATCCATATGCAAGCTTTTATTTAGGAGAAGACAGAGACGTGGTTAAGAAACAGGCATGGGTCAGATAAAGGCAGACAGGTATATGGCGGGCAAAACACAAGAATAGTCCTAGGGCTAGCGAAGGTCGACGATCGGCAGACCAGAACCACAGGGGCGAGACTAGAGGGATAAATCCAGGGAGACAGGCAAAGATCAGAACCGAGAAAACTTGCAAGGCAAAACAAGGAACCAAAACTAACAGGCTAAGTAGTGTAGCTATCAAACTGATAAGTGCTAAACAATACTCGGCAGAGGGAAGGGATCAGAGTGAGTGTTAAATAGTGAGGGAGTGATATGAAACAGCTGGGTGCAATCAGTGTTGTGCAATTAGTGAACCAGCTGTGTGCAATCAGTGCTGTGAATGATGGGATATGTAGTC
>NW_015505857.1:514181-517933 GCF_001515645.1 Sinocyclocheilus grahami
GACGGCCTCCATAGCCGTGACAGGACGAGCAGGGAGCTCGCAAACGGCCTCTATAGCTGTGACAGGACGAGCAGGGAGCTCACAAACGGCCTCTACAGCTGTGACAGGATGAGTAGGCAGTTCGCAAACGGCCTCTACAGCTGTGACAGGATGAGTAGGCAGTTCGCAAACGGCCTCTACAGCTGTGACAGGACGAGCAGGGAGCTCGCAAACGGCCTCTACAGCTGTGACAGGACGAGCAGGGAGCTCACAAACGGCCTCTACAGCTGTGACAGGATGAGTAGGCAGTTCGCAAACGGCCTCTACAGCTGTGACAGGACGAGCAGGGAGTTCGCTAACGGCCTCTATAGCTGCGACAGGACGAGCAGGGAGTTCGCAAACGGCCTCTAGAGCTGTGGCAGGACAAACAGGGAGTTTGCAAACAGTCTCCTTAGCCGTGACAGGATAGACAGAGAGTTCATAGACTGCTTCCTTGGCCGGAACAGGACAGGCAGAGAGTTCATAGGTGGCTTCCTTGGCCAGAACAGAGCAGGCAGAGAGTTCATAGATGGCCTCCATAGCCGTGACAGGACGGGCAGCGGTTTCACAGACGGCCTCTATGGCCGTAACAGGGCAGGACGAGAGTTCATCAGGAAGTACCACTGACACCTCTGGAGGTTCTGCAGCGGATGCCGCCACCTCTGGAGGTTCTTCAGCCGGTTCTTCTTGAAACAGGGAAAGTTCATTTGTGTTTTCCTTAAGACAGGTACAAAGTTCAGTAATGGTTCCTTCGACCGTGACATGACAGGCTGAAAGTGTATTTCTGGGTGCCACCACCATACTAGGAGCTGAAGCGAGCGCCGCTGCCTTGGGAGGTTTTGCAGCCTCAGCCACCACCTCTGGAGAAACTGCAGCAGGCACCATTGCTTCGGGGAACACAGCAGCGAGCACCACTAACTCAGGAGATTCTGCAGCTTCAGCCGCCACCTCTGGAGACCTAATAGTGGGCGCCGCCGCCTTTGGGAGTTCTGTGGTGGTGTATGCAGCCCAAACACACCAAAAAGCGATCCCCATCAAGGGAAGCGCTTCAGACAGGGGAATGAGTTCAGGAACAGGAGGGCTAAAGTGAGTGGGTTTGGGGATACCAGCTGCGCGTGCAGACACCAACGGTGGGTCCTCCACGCTGGATGCCAGTCTTGGATACCGAAGAACTGACCTTGATACTCTGGGTGTAACAGACAGGACGTGACATGACTCTGGATGATCGGCTGGGATGCGACGTGATTCTGGATGATCAGCTGTGACTTGAGTGGCCTCATGAAGATCCACTGTGACTTGACTTGCCTCATGAAGATCAGCTGTGACTTGACTTGATCCATGACAATCCACTGTGACTTGACTTGACTCATGACGAGCAGTTGATCAGGCTCCTCTGTCGCCGCCATTTTGTGAACGCAATCTAGTGCGGGGGCCATTACAGAAGTGAGTGTGGGGTTGTGTTCCTCCGCGATACCCACAGTGAAAATCGAGAGCCTACAGTCAATAACGCAAAGTCCAAAAAACAACTCGGTGATGAACGAGGACCCTCGTGAACGAGTTTAATGGACCGGATTCGTGACATGGCTGTACATACTCCTGTAAGTTAGTTGTTTTTGGTGTTTGGATTAGTGTTATGTTAGAATCATTATTATACTCATACCTTTTGTTCTTTTAATATTTTGAATTGTTTTTAGCTTTATTTTTTTTTGTTTTCATTTAAATGTTTAGTTTTGAAATGTTGTATGCATTTGTCTTTTATTTATTTTATTAAGTGTGTATGTATGTATGTGTATATTATTTATTTATAGTTTTAGCTTTTAGTTAATTACTTTTTCTTATTTGTAAGTCGCTTTGGATAAAAGCGTCTGCTAAATGACTTAAAGTAAACAGTGTCTGAACCGATACTTATTAAAAAATAAATAAAAATTCCCCCCAAAAATTATGGATTGGCCATTAGAATAGAAATAGAATAGAGAGTGCAAATGTTAGAGGGTCAAATGAAGATGAAAGATGTGTTTTCAGCCGTTTCTTGAAAATATTAAGGACTCTGCTTGGATTGAGCTGGGCAGGTCATTCCACCAGGAGGGAACAGTTAATGTAGAAGACCATGAAAGTTTTATCATAGGTAGAACGCAAAATGTTTCAATACAAACATTTCAGTCAAATGTAATTCATGCAATATTTCAAACCTTTAACCCACTTGGGAAAATCAACCCATGGCAACAGTTTAAAAGTAGCCCAATTCTGTGGAAAAAAAACGCGGACTTGGCAACCCTGCATCCAACAAGAGCTACCGGAGTCAGCTTTGACTGATCACAGGTCGAGAATAAGGAGAGATGACTGACAAGACCATGCTGGAGTATTTGCTGCTCAACAGATTCTGAGCTCATTGACAAATATCTGATCTTGTAAGATGTTCTTGCTCCCTTTACACAGTGCGTGTGATCGCGAAATCGAAAGTGAAAGTAAATGGCGCAATCACTCATTCAAAAATATTTAAATACACCGCATCCTGAGAGCGGCTCCCTGATGCACCAAAAGTATACACAATATTAGAATATTTTAAGGAGTGGACACGAAAATCGTGGGAGCGAAACGCATGTTGCTGGAGCAGGCGGCAATGGTCAGAGATTCAGCGGGAGTGGGATTAAGAAAACAGCCGAATTATACTTATACTTGCCTATAAGGCCCTTAATGGGTAGGCTCCTGCGTACCTAACTAGTCTTCTACCACGCTACAATCCATCACGCTCCCTAAGGTCGCAAGACTCTGGACTTTTGGTAGTACCTAGGATAGCAAAGTCCACTAAAGGAAGTAGAGCTTTTGCGCATTTGGCTCCCAAACTCTGGATAACCCTGATAACGTTCGGGGTTCAGACACACTCTCTCTGTTTAAATCTAGATTAAAGACACATCTCTTTGGCTAAGCATTCAAATAATGCACCTCATAATCTTTTACTGCAGTTATATCTGATCAAATGCACATTATTCTTTAGTTTGGGTTAAACAAATAAATTTTGCTTGGTTGGAACAGCGGCTACGCTAATTACTGACATCCCGTGGTAACTAGGATTTACACAAGCTTCAGTCTGGATCCAGAACACCAGAGAAGAGATGATGCCAACCCCTCAGAGGACCTCAGATGATGCCAACCCTGAAACAACTTACAGAACTACCACATTTTGTTATTTTGCTATATGCATCATATAATAATTGCTGTTAATCGTGTTCATCGTCTGTTTTATTACGTCTTTAATTGATTTTTCCATTTTTCCATACCATATGTACATTAACTGACAGTCACCACTGATAAACTACCACTAAATATTGTAGAAACTTAATTTCTCATTTCTGCCTGGAATTGAACTGCTGGTTTCGTCTGGTCAGAGGAGAACTGGCCCCCCGACTGAGCCTGGTTTCTTCCCAGGTTTTTTTCTCCATTCTGTCACCAATGGAGTTTTGTTTCCTTGCCGCTGTCGCCTCTGGCTTGCTTAGTTGGGGACACTTCATTTCCAGCGTTATCGTTGACATGATTGCAAAGATATTATTTAAACTGAGCTGGATGTTGACATCACTGAATTCAATGATGAACTGTCTTTAACTGAAAAATGAGTGTTTACTATTGTCATTTTGCATTATTGACACACTATTTTCCTAATTAATGCTGTTCAGTTGCTTTGACACAATCTGTATTGTTAAAAGCGCTATATAAATAAAGGTGACTTGACTTGACTT
>NW_015505857.1:522408-541290 GCF_001515645.1 Sinocyclocheilus grahami
AATTTTGCTTGGTTGGAACAGCAGCTACGCTAATTACTGACATCCCGTGGTAACTAGGATTTACACAAGCTTCAGTCTGGATCCAGAACACCAGAGAAGAGATGATGCCAACCCCTCAGAGGACCTCAGATGATGCCAACCCTGAAACAACTTACAGAACTACCACATTTTGCTATAAGTTTGATTGCATCATATAATAATTGCTGTTAATCGTGTTCATCGTCTGTTTTATTACGTCTTTAATTGATTTTTCCATACATTTCTGCCATATGTACATTAACTGACAGTCACCACTGATAAACTACCACTAAATATTGTAGAAACTTAATTTCTCATTTCTGCCTGGAATTGAACTGCTGGTTTCGTCTGGTCAGAGGAGAACTGGCCCCCCGACTGAGCCTGGTTTCTTCCCAGGTTTTTTTCTCCATTCTGTCACCAATGGAGTTTTGTTTCCTTGCCGCTGTCGCCTCTGGCTTGCTTAGTTGGGGACACTTCATTTCCAGCGATATCGTTGACATGATTGCACAGATACTATTTAAACTGAACTGAGCTGGATGATGACATCACTGAATTCAATGATGAGCTTGAGTCTTTAACTGAAAAATTAATGTTTACTATTGTGATTTTGCATTATTGACACACTATTTTCCTAATTAATGCTGTTCAGTTGCTTTGACACAATCTGTATTGTTAAAAGCGCTATATAAATAAAGGTGACTTGACTTAAAGGTGAATCCTGAACATTTTGGCCAATTAAGAAATCCCGGCCGGACGCATTTTTGTAGGTCCAAAAAGAGGACATGTCCGGGGAAAAGAGGACATATGGTCACCCTAATTTATTGCTAATCGCTGTATTCTTTTTAAAGTAGCATATAGAACATATTTTGCCTCATTCTGTGACCAAGAAGCCTCATCAGATCACAAAAGGAAGCATTTGACTGGTGTTGTGGAGTAAAATGGTTATAATTTTCTCTTTTGTTGGACAACAGGTTTAGAAATGTGAATACAAGGGAGGTTTAGCTTTAGGCATTTTAATTTAAGCATGTTTAGCTTAGTTAACGGAAGGCTACCTGCTGCCATCAGAGCAAGTGTAATTACTGCATTCACGCGCTCCTCGAATGCTCCCATTTCCCGAGTTGGGCTTTTAAGTCGGAATGCGAAAACAACATGGACCTGCTCGTTACTACAAAGATGTGTTGGATTTGTATTATTAGAGCTTTCCGACATGAGTTCATGTCCATTTTCTCAGTCGGGAAATTATTTTTCACGTGCAGTGCCAGTGATGATGCTTCTTACGTTCGTTTCGTAGAACCAGAGGACAAATATTTAAATCGATCGCTCGGGCATGGCACCAAAATGAGGCACCGAAATCTACGTTTGGATTCGGTTCTAGTACATACCGGTTACATAGGTACCGGTGCCATATTGGTACCCGGTTTCGGTACCCAACCCTATTCATAACCCATTTTAAAGACGTGTTTGGTTATGGTGCCTCTTCTCTCTCTGTGCATGAAGAACTTTTCAGACTGCGACAAGCTGAACAGACTGTCCATGAATACACCATTCATTTCCGCACGCTAGCGGCATCCAGCGGCTGGAACGAGATTGCACTCCTCAGCTTACTGATGTGGACTGAACCCCAAACTTCGTCAGCAGATGGCAATTTATGAGGACTCCGTGGGACTGGAGAGTTTCATGCTTAAGGCCCAACACGTCACGCAACATTAATTCGTGGTCTCCGTCGAGGAAAATGCTTCTGACATCTCACCCTCCAACGATTTTCCAGCACCGGAAGCCATGCAAACGGATCAGTACCATCTATCCACCACTGAACGCCAACGTCGCATACAACAGAAGCTATGCTTGTATTGTGGAGGAAATGATCATCTCATCCAAACCTGCCCAGTCCGTCCTCCACATCCAGCGGTGAGTACTATACAAATCAACTCTGTAGTTAATAACCCTCGATATCATGATGCTGTATTAATCTATGCCAATCGATCATTCACAGTAAAAATCCTCTTCGACTCTGGTTCTTCTGGAAATTTCATCACTTCACGCCTCCTACCTACCTTCAAGATTCCACGTCAAAGAAATCCCACACGCTATCAGATCACCACAATTCAAGGAAAACCGTTGGACAACGGACTGGTGCAGTGGAGAACTCTGGAATTAACCCTTTGCATTGGCTGTCTGCATGAGGAGACCCTATCGTTGCTGGTGCTGGAGGAATCTGCCGTCGACGTTATCCTGGGACGCCCTTGGATGGCTAAACACCAACCTATCATCAACTGGAGCTCAGGGGGAATCGAACAGTGGAGTAATTTCTGCATCCAAAATTGTCTTCAATCACTACCTGTTCCTTTGTCGAGAACTGCCATCCTGGAATCGACATCCATTGAGAGCCCAGAAACTACTGCAAAAATCAACCTCCCAGAGGAGTACAGGGCGTTCCAGGACATCTTCAGCAAGACTGCTGCCACAAAACTTCCACCACACTGGCCACGGGACTGTGCGATAGACCTCCTGCCTGGAGCCAAATTACCGAAAGGTAAAATTTACTCCTTATCGATCCCGGAGTGCAAGGCCATGGATGAGTACATTCAGAAAGCACTTCAACAGGGGTTAATTTGACCATCCACCTCTCCAGCGGCTTCTAGCTTCTTCTTCGTGGCCAAGAAAGATGGAGGACTTCGACCTTGCATTGACTATCGCAATCTAAACTCCCAGACGGTAAAGTTGGCTTACCCCATTACTTTGGTACCAGCGGCACTCGAGGAACTGCGTGGAGCTCACCTGTTCTCTAAGCTAGATCGCCACAGTGCCTATAACCTAATCCGCATCCGTCAGGGAGATGAGTAGAAGACCGCATTCATTACCCCATCAGGACATTATGAATATCAGGTTATGCCGTACGGGCTCTCCAACTCGCCTTCAATATTTCAAAATTTCATGAACAAAATCTTCTGTGACATGCTCCACAAATTTGTAATAGTCTACATAGACGATATCCTCATCTACTCCTCCAATCTCGTTGACCATCTCAATCATGTTAAATGAGTACTCTGCCGGCTCCGCCAATACCACCTCTACCTGAAATTGGAGAAATGTGAGTTCCACCAACCTACCATCCAGTTCCTTGGCTACATCATCACGGCGGAAGGTATCCAAATGGATCGAACCAAAGTGGAAGCGGAAAAGAATTGGCCACAACCCTCTACCATCAAGGATCTTCAGAGCTTCCTGGGGTTTACAAACTTCTACTGTCGATTCATCTGTAACTATAGTGAACTCTCAGCTCCCTTGACCTCTCTCCTACACCAGAAACCAAAACGTCTCTGTTGGACTCAAAATGCAGTCGAAGCCTTCCAAAAGCCGCCTTCTGCACTGCTCCAGCTCTCCCGCACCCAGACCCTTCATTGTCGAAGTGGGCGCTTCCTCTCTAGGAGTCGGAGCAGTGCTATACCAGTGGAGAGGTGAACACCAGTACTCAGTCCATGTGCCTACTTCTCAAAGAAGCTATCCCCGGTGGAGCAGAATTATGACATCGGCAACAGAGAACTACTTGCCATTAAGCTGGCCCTAGAGGAGTGGCGGCACTGGCTGGAGGGGGCAAATCATCCATTTGAGGTTATAACTGACCACAAGAACCTGCAATACCTCAGAGAAGCAAAACGCCTAAACCAGGCTTGATGGACATTATTCTTCACTCGATTCAACTTCATCGTCACATACCGTCCAGGCTAGGGATGCACCGATACTGGTATCGGTATCGGGCCCGATACTGGTCTCCTGTACTCGTACTCGTTAAAATGCCCCGATACCAAACGCCGATACCACACTGCATGTGATAAGCGCCATATTCAAACAAAGAAACACCAACAACGGAACAACAGACAGCAGAAAGGCGTTAAGGATGTCTACTACGAAGTGTATGTATGCAATGAATATAATGTTAAACATTCAGTATTAACGCCTGTATAGCTGATGTGAGGAATCATTCTCAAAGTCTTGGGGTTTGGATGCCAGAAGATAAGACTTTATTATTCAGAGACAATAAAACCGAGAGATTCTGCAGAGAATCTCCCGAGTCTGTGTCTGGACACTCTTTTATACAGTTTATCCTTTTAAGGCGTGTTCCATACATTTCTTACATCCTGTCATTGTTTACCTTTTTTTGGCTATGCCTCCAATCTGTTTCCTGCAAGCAGACAGGAGGCCCCAATTTATGTTACTTTACAGGAAGAGGCCCCATCACATTTTTTGTTTCAGGTCAAAACCGGATGTGCAGCTTTACCATAAACCGTATGTCTGCACATTCCATTCATGCAGGCCTCTACACACACAGGCAGATACATGATTAGAATAGTAAAATAACTTTATACATAAATGGTTATATTCACAGTTATTATACTTGAACAATTCATATTTTGACCAATACAAATCTTCCACATATTCTGGGGCCTATAATAGATGTTTGTGTATTATTTTTAATATCATTATTATTACTATTAGCTTATTGAATGATCCTCCTGCTATTGCTAAAATAACAATCAAATTGGAACAGCGGCACTTTTATTGCCTCCACATTCAGACTGAATATTTATTCCTGCAGAGATTTCAGTCTGACTAAAAAGCGATATCAAAATCACTTCGCATATTTGTAATGTTATTCAATAATAACATCAAATGCATCAATGCAATGATAACTGATTTAACAGTAATGAATGTGGAAAATTATGTAAATGGGGAGACAGACTTTTGTATATTGCAGCAGGTGCACAATAAATTTTTATACGTGGCATGGCATCACTGCTGGTGGGAGGGGCCCTGTCGCCGCCTTTGCGTACCGCCTCAGAGATGTGCGGTACGCCACTGCATATACCCTGTTATTTTCTTATTTTACAGCGGGTGAACATATCCACAATAGTAATTCACATCAAAAACAATCAGAATGCTACCTCAGCTAAAGGTAAGATGCAGTAATGTAAGGCAAGGTTAATTGTTTCCCTGGTGCTCGTGTTCTCGATGTTGCTGTGCAGGTAAAGCTGATCCTGAAGGGTGTCGAGAGCATCGGAGCTGTCGTGCTGCACGCGGGGGTGAACAACATCAGGCTGCGGCAGACGGAGGTTCTGAAGCAGGACTTCAGGAGCCTGATCGAGACGGTGCGCAACACATCGCCTTCGACAAGGATCATCGTTTCTGGACTGCTTGCGACGTACCGACGAGGAAATTAAAGGTTCAGTAGATTAATTGCTCTAAATGAATGGCTAATGCCATGGTGTAATTAACCGAAACTGCTCTTTGTTAATAACTGGAATCTTTTCTGGGAGCGATCAACTTCATCGTCACATACCGTCCAGGCTAGGGATGCACCGATACTGGTATCGGTATCGGGCCCGATACTGGTCTCCTGTACTCGTACTCGTTAAAATGCCCCGATACCAAACGCCGATACCACACTGCATGTGATAAGCGCCATATTCAAACAAAGAAACACCAACAACGGAACAACAGACAGCAGAAAGGCGTTAAGGATGTCTACTACGAAGTGTATGTATGCAATGAATATAATGTTAAACATTCAGTATTAACGCCTGTATAGCTGATGTGAGGAATCATTCTCAAAGTCTTGGGGTTTGGATGCCAGAAGATAAGACTTTATTATTCAGAGACAATAAAACCGAGAGATTCTGCAGAGAATCTCCCGAGTCTGTGTCTGGACACTCTTTTATACAGTTTATCCTTTTAAGGCGTGTTCCATACATTTCTTACATCCTGTCATTGTTTACCTTTTTTTGGCTATGCCTCCAATCTGTTTCCTGCAAGCAGACAGGAGGCCCCAATTTATGTTACTTTACAGGAAGAGGCCCCATCACATTTTTTGTTTCAGGTCAAAACCGGATGTGCAGCTTTACCATAAACCGTATGTCTGCACATTCCATTCATGCAGGCCTCTACACACACAGGCAGATACATGATTAGAATAGTAAAATAACTTTATACATAAATGGTTATATTCACAGTTATTATACTTGAACAATTCATATTTTGACCAATACAAATCTTCCACATATTCTGGGGCCTATAATAGATGTTTGTGTATTATTTTTAATATCATTATTATTACTATTAGCTTATTGAATGATCCTCCTGCTATTGCTAAAATAACAATCAAATTGGAACAGCGGCACTTTTATTGCCTCCACATTCAGACTGAATATTTATTCCTGCAGAGATTTCAGTCTGACTAAAAAGCGATATCAAAATCACTTCGCATATTTGTAATGTTATTCAATAATAACATCAAATGCATCAATGCAATGATAACTGATTTAACAGTAATGAATGTGGAAAATTATGTAAATGGGGAGACAGACTTTTGTATATTGCAGCAGGTGCACAATAAATTTTTATACGTGGCATGGCATCACTGCTGGTGGGAGGGGCCCTGTCGCCGCCTTTGCGTACCGCCTCAGAGATGTGCGGTACGCCACTGCATATACCCTGTTATTTTCTTATTTTACAGCGGGTGAACATATCCACAATAGTAATTCACATCAAAAACAATCAGAATGCTACCTCAGCTAAAGGTAAGATGCAGTAATGTAAGGTAAGGTTAATTGTTTCCCTGGTGCTCGTGTTCTCGATGTTGCTGTGCAGGTAAAGCTGATCCTGAAGGGTGTCGAGAGCATCGGAGCTGTCGTGCTGCACGCGGGGGTGAACAACATCAGGCTGCGGCAGACGGAGGTTCTGAAGCAGGACTTCAGGAGCCTGATCGAGACGGTGCGCAACACATCGCCTTCGACAAGGATCATCGTTTCTGGACTGCTTGCGACGTACCGACGAGGAAATTAAAGGTTCAGTAGATTAATTGCTCTAAATGAATGGCTAATGCCATGGTGTAATTAACCGAAACTGCTCTTTGTTAATAACTGGAATCTTTTCTGGGAGCGACCTAGGCTCTTCTGTGCTGATGGCCTGCACCCCAGCAGAACAGGAGCGGATCTTCTGTCAGACAACATCTTCAAGACGCTATGCCCCATATGACTAGTAAGTCAAACCTCAAATCACAGTCTTTGTTGTTCTACCAACTTCATTGATAGTAGCGCATATGTAGTCCATTCGATAGAGACTGTGTCTGTTCCCCGAATAATGAGGTCAAATAATAAATCTACTGTACGTGATGGTATGACCTAATAAGGTCAATAATAACCAGGCGAAAGGGGCAATGAGATGGCTTTAAAGGGGTCATATGATGTTGCTAAAAAGAACATTATTTTGTGTATTTGCTGTAATGAAATGTGCTTATGCGGTTTAAGGTTAAAAAACACATTATTTTCCACATACTGTACATTATTGTTTCTCCTCTATGCCCCACCTTTCTGAAACGCGTTGATTTTTACAAAGCTCATCGGTCTGAAAAAGCGAGGTGTGCGCTGATTGGCCAGCTATCCAGTGCGTTGTGATTGGCCGAATTTCTCAAGCGTGTGATGGAAATGTTACGTCCCTTACCATATTGTGATGCCTGCGGCAACCACATGTGACGACCCCGGGCTGGACTCCGCTTCATCCACGGTGAAAGCCGATCCGGCGATCGACAGCACAAAGTTGAAGTATTTCCTGCACGGATCAGCTCCAGGCATGACGAAGCGATATCATCCTCTTTTGGAAGGCCAACCAAAGTAGTTTTGCTTTCACAACGAAGCACACAGCGTCTTCACGACATGGCAGCGGCGGCAACAATACTACAGCGAGAATAAAAGTTACGCCTTCTTTCTTTGCGTGAACATTTGGGCGGCGTTATGCAAATCTTCCCACATAGTGATGTAGATATGTGGGGGCATGTTAGAACGAGGCGTTTTAGGTAGGTGTGGCTGACTCTTAACTTTTATAAAGAATATCTCTTTAGATTTGAGACTTTAGTCTTTGCAACTTTACAAATCTTCTTTATGCACCAAGAGCTTGTAACACTCCAAAGAGAAAGGAAAAATTGAAATCGCATCATATGACCCCTTTAAACAACATTTTTTATTCAGAAAAGTCGAAATGTTAAAACATGACATCACCAATCTGCAGAGATGGGGGACTCGAATCACATGACTTGACTCGAGTCTGACTTGAGTCGCAAATTTAAGGACTTGTGACTTGCTTGACTAAATAAAGAAAATGACTTGACTTGACTTGACTTGGACTTGAGATCCAGTGACTTGAGACTTGACTTGACCTTCATGACTCAGCAGGACTTGACTTTATAACAACTCTAATTATTATTATAAATCATTGCGACATAATTTGGTAAACAAAACACAAGCCACTAAACCAGCGGCAGAAGTGATCCGAGTCTGCGCAGTTCATGACACTGCACGAGCACAGGAACACAGCGCGCCAAATACACGGAGCAAGAGAATCTCCCGAGATGTTTGGATAAACACTGTATATGGGATCAGATTCCCACCAAATGTATTGCAGTCACGGATGAAAAAATAACAAGCGTGAAACCAAAATTTAAAAACGCAAGTAAAATTATATTGCACAAAATAAAAAAAAATGAAAGCAAAGTTTTCAGAATAGCAAACAATGGTCACGGATAAAAAATGTATTAAGTGTAAATCAAAAATTTAATAACGCATTAAAAAAAATAATAAGCACGAATCAAAACTTTAAACACATTTAAAATCATATTGCACAAATCTGAAATATTAATGCAAAATTATCCAAATTGCACACAAAATCATGTTCCCTTTCGATTCGGTCACTCTACATTGCTATGGGAAATACCCTTTTCTCCAATACTACTGAAGCCTTATTGAATCACGCCAGTGAAACTGGCCAATGGCGTTCAAACGCGCGAAATATGAGGGGCTCCCACTCTATATAAAGCAGCAGTTGTACGTCATCTATTCAGAATCTTTTTCTTCAGCCAACCTTCTACTAGAAGCAAGAAGTCTATCATCAAGAGTACTCACCGTGATCTACACGCTGCAGCGGACACGCCTTCTCTCCCCTGCTGTGTTCCGGTGAGCTTCGGACAAGGATGACCTCTCGCGATTGCCTCTCCTGCCCAGAGCCAATCGAACTCTCTGATGGCCACGAATCGTGCGTCTTTTGCCTGGGTCGCGCCCACGCAGAGGCGGTGCTTGGGGGGTCGGACTGCCCCCACTGCGGAGATATGAGCCTTCGGACTCTCAGACTCCGTGTTGCCATCGTCCAAGGCGATGAACTCGCCCAAATAGCTATGCCGCGCTCTTCCTCTGCAGCCTCTTTTGAGCCACGGAGTAATGTGCCCACGCCCTCCTCACCCCCCCGGTGCAAGTCCCCTTCCAGTGCGCTTCATGACCGCTGATCTCCGTCCCTCCCTCGGCTGGATTACACCGCGCCCCACGGCAGAGACGCGGGGGACCTCCATCATAGTGATGTCGAGCTCCTAAGCGTCCTGACCAAGGCGGTTGATGAGCTCAGTTTGGAGTGGGTGCCTCCTGCCGAGCCGGCCAGAAGTCGTCTGGACGAGTGCTACCTCCAGTCGGTTCGCGGCCAAAAGGACACCCCGTGGAGGCCCGGCCCCTTTTTCCCAGAGGTGCATGACGAAATAGCTAAGTCGTGGAACGCACCGCTCACCGGTCGAGTGCACAATCCGGGATCCTCCCTCCTGTCATCTGTGGACGTCGCTGACCGAGTGGGGTACGTCAAACTTCCCCCCGTGGAGGAAGCCGTTGCTGCCCACCTCTGTCATGCAGCCGCGGCGAACTGGAGAGTGAGAAACAACGCGTCTCTCCCCTCCAAACCTTGCCGCGCCACTGCAAACTTTGCCGGCAAGGCTTTCTCCATGGCAGGACAGGCAGCTTCAGCACTGCACGTCATGGCGATACTCCTGGTGTATCAGGCCAAACTTCTCAAGTCTCTGGACGAGGGTGGCCCGGACCCTGAAGTCTTCAAAGAGCTCCGATGCGCCACGGATCTGGCCCTCAGAGCGACGAAAGTTACAGCTCGTGCGATCGGCCGCAACATGGGGAATCTTGTAGTGCTGGATCGTCACCTGTGGCTTACCCTGACTGAGTTGACAGACTCAGAGAAGACGGCCCTTCTGGACACACCTGTGAATCCATCAGGTCTCTTTGGAGCTGCGGTGGAGACATTCACGGAGCACTTTGTTGAAGCGCAGAAACAGTCTAAGGCCATTAGCCACTTCCTGCCAAAGCGTGCCAGCGCAAACCCTCCTGCACATTCCCGCTCCTCCTCAGCACAGCGCGCGGGAAAACCGCATGCCTCTTCTGCTGCTGTTTGGCGCGAACATGAGCCGGAGGTGAGGCTAAGAAGTGCTGTGAGGGCTCCAAGAGCCAGAGGCCCCGCCCTGACAGAGGCGGTAGGCCACCGGCTTCGGAATCAAAGCCGCGTTCCTGACGCTGTCTCTCGGAGGAGGAAAGCTGCACCCAGCGCCGAAGACGAGCCTCTGAAGAAGTCTGCTCGCTTCACTGTGTGTGTTCACCACGCCCCCCTGCCTGTTGCGGGCGACAAGAACAATTGTCTTGTGTGTTTTTACTGTTCCACTATGCAGTGCAATAAAGTAAAAAAAATACAAAACTCACTTCAATATCAGTGCAATTTTCCTCCTCTCACTCCCCTCTCCCCCATCACTCGCTCTCACACTCGTGTGGTATTAAGCTCCCCGCCCTCCAACGGGGAGTTATCCGTCACGGTGTGCAACCCACCTCGCCCGCTGTCACAGTTCACAGAAGCATGGCAGACGCTGCCAGGGGTATCAGAGTGGGTTATGAAATCAATAAACAATGGCTACACGCTTCAGTCCTTCCGCAGACCGACCTGTTTCAACGGTGTGTTAATGTCCACTGTACGGGAGCAGAATGCCTCAGTTCTGCGAGAGGAAATACACAATCTTCTCGCAAGATGCGCAGTAGAGACAGTGCCCCTTGCAGAGCGCGAGAGCGGCTTCTACAGTCGTTATTTTCTGGTGCCAAAGAAAGACGGCGTCCTATCTTGGATTTGAGACCGCTGAATCACGCGCTTGGGGTATCAGAGTGGGTTATGAAATCAATAAACAATGGCTACACGCTTCAGTCCTTCCGCAGACCGACCTGTTTCAACGGTGTGTTAATGTCCACTGTACGGGAGCAGAATGCCTCAGTTCTGCGAGAGGAAATACACAATCTTCTCGCAAGATGCGCAGTAGAGACAGTGCCCCTTGCAGAGCGCGAGAGCGGCTTCTACAGTCGTTATTTTCTGGTGCCAAAGAAAGACGGCGTCCTATCTTGGATTTGAGACCGCTGAATCACGCGCTTTCGAAGCGCTCGTTCAAAATGATTACACTAAAGCAAATCCTCTCACACATCAGACCGGGAGATTGGTTTATCTCCGTGGATTTAAAGGATGCTTATTTCTACATTCAGGTAGCCCCCCCGCCACAGGCGCTCCTGAGATTTGCATTCGAGGGGATAGCGTATCAATTCACGGTCCTACCCTTCGGTCTATCCCTGGCCCCTCGTATGTTTACGAAGTGCATGGATGCTGCTCTCTCTCCTCTGAAGCAGAGCGGAATGCGCATCCTGAACTATCTCGACGATTGGCTAGTCTTAGCCCAATCAGAGAGTGCGCTGCTCAGCAACAAGCTCAGACTTCTCGCTCATGTTCAGAGCTTAGGGCTGACTGTGAATATGCAAAAGAGCATGCTGGTACCGATCCTAGACATCTCCTTTTTAGGAGTAGAGCTGAATTCAATCAATATGCGAGCTCTTCTTTCGGAAGAGTGCACACAAAAACTGATCAGCTCCCTCGCAGTCTTCAGGTTAAGGAACTCTCCCCCGCTGAAATGCTTTCAGAGGGCGCTCGACCAGATGGCTGCCGCCTCAACAGTGTGCAAATTAGGACTCCTACATATGCGACCGCTTCAGCTCTGGCTGAAAAGTCGCGTGCCACTGAGCGCATAGCGCGCGGGCACCTTGCGCATACGAGTAACGCGTGACTGCTTGAAAGCGCTGGCCCCTTGGCACGATATGACACTGTATCACCGGGATGTTCCTATTGGCCAAGTAACCAGGAGAAAAACTGTTAAGACAGATGCATCGAGCACGGGTTGGGGAGCCGTATGCGACGGCAGACCAGCCTTCGGGACGTGGTCAGAAACGGAGAAATTGTGGCACATAAACTGTCTGGAGCTCCGTGCTGTACACCTAGCGCTCGAGTGCTTTCTTCCGGACATTCTCCACAGTCACGTTCTCATCAGGACGGACATCATGACAGTGGTAGCGTTTATAAATCACAAAGGGGGCGTGAGCTTGCGGCCGCAGCTGCGGCTGGCGAGAGACCTTCTTCTGTGGACAGATTGACACCTCCTCTCCATCCGGGCAGTACATGTCCCCGGACGCCTGAATTACGGTGCGGATTTACTGTCGAGGGGCAGGGTAATCCACGGAGAGTGGAGATTACACCCTTTGACAGTCAATATGATATGGAGTGTATTCGGCAGGGCAGAGGTGGATCTCTTCGCATCAGCGGAGAACACTCACTGCCCGCTGTTTTATTCACTGACACGGTCTCCCCTGGGAGTGGATGCACTAGCTCACAGCTGGCCGAAAGTATCCCCTCTCCCCCATCACTCGCTCTCACACTCGTGTGGTATTAAGCTCCCCGCCCTCCAACGGGGAGTTATCCGTCACTGTGTGCAACCCACCTCGCCCGCTGTCACAGTTCACAGAAGCATGGCAGACGCTGCCAGGGGTATCAGAGTGGGTTATGAAATCAATAAACAATGGCTACACGCTTCAGTCCTTCCGCAGACCGACCTGTTTCAACGGTGTGTTAATGTCCACTGTACGGGAGCAGAATGCCTCAGTTCTGCGAGAGGAAATACACAATCTTCTCGCAAGATGCGCAGTAGAGACAGTGCCCCTTGCAGAGCGCGAGAGCGGCTTCTACAGTCGTTATTTTCTGGTGCCAAAGAAAGACGGCGTCCTATCTTGGATTTGAGACCGCTGAATCACGCGCTTTCGAAGCGCTCGTTCAAAATGATTACACTAAAGCAAATCCTCTCACACCTCAGACCGGGAGATTGGTTTATCTCCGTGGATTTAAAGGATGCTTATTTCTACATTCAGGTAGCCCCCCCGCCACAGGCGCTCCTGAGATTTGCATTCGAGGGGATAGCGTATCAATTCACGGTCCTACCCTTCGGTCTATCCCTGGCCCCTCGTATGTTTACGAAGTGCATGGATGCTGCTCTCTCTCCTCTGAAGCAGAGCGGAATGCGCATCCTGAACTATCTCGACGATTGGCTAGTCTTAGCCCAATCAGAGAGTGCGCTGCTCAGCAACAAGCTCAGACTTCTCGCTCATGTTCAGAGCTTAGGGCTGACTGTGAATATGTAAAAGAGCATGCTGGTACCGAGCCAGAACATCTCCTTTTTAGGAGTAGAGCTGAATTCAATCAATATGCGAGCGCGTCTTTCGGAAGAGTGCACACAAAAACTGATCAGCTCTCTCGCAGTCTTCAGGTTAAGGAACTCTCCCCCGCTGAAATGCTTTCAGAGGGCGCTCGACCAGATGGCTGCCGCCTCAACAGTGTGCAAATTAGGACTCCTACATATGCGACCGCTTCAGCTCTGGCTGAAAAGTCGCGTGCCACTGAGCGCATAGCGCGCGGGCACCTTGCGCATACGAGTAACGCGTGACTGCTTGAAAGCGCTGGCCCCTTGGCACGATATGACACTGTATCACCGGGATGTTCCTATTGGCCAAGTAACCAGGAGAAAAACTGTTAAGACAGATGCATCGAGCACGGGTTGGGGAGCCGTATGCGACGGCAGACCAGCCTTCGGGACGTGGTCAGAAACGGAGAAATTGTGGCACATAAACTGTCTGGAGCTCCGTGCTGTACACCTAGCGCTCGAGTGCTTTCTTCCGGACATTCTCCACAGTCACGTTCTCATCAGGACGGACATCATGACAGTGGTAGCGTTTATAAATCACAAAGGGGGCGTGAGCTTGCGGCCGCAGCTGCGGCTGGCGAGAGACCTTCTTCTGTGGACAGATTGACACCTCCTCTCCATCCGGGCAGTACATGTCCCCGGACGCCTGAATTACGGTGCGGATTTACTGTCGAGGGGCAGGGTAATCCACGGAGAGTGGAGATTACACCCTTTGACAGTCAATATGATATGGAGTGTATTCGGCAGGGCAGAGGTGGATCTCTTCGCATCAGCGGAGAACACTCACTGCCCGCTGTTTTATTCACTGACACGGTCTCCCCTGGGAGTGGATGCACTAGCTCACAGCTGGCCGAAAGTACGCAAGTATGCCTTTCCTCCAGTGAAACTTCTGCCTCGCGTGCTTTGCAATACCAATAATTCTTGCCTTCCTTCAAGAGCGGTTTGATAGTGGTCGTATGCCATCCACATTGAAAGTGTATGTGGCCGCTATAACAGCCTTTCACACGCACGTCGATAATCGCCCAATCGGCAGAAATGACCTGATCATACGATTTTTCAAAGGAGCAAGAAGGCTGAACCCTCCTCGCCCTTCCACCCGACCCACTTGGGACTTGGCGCTTGTACTTGAAGCTCTCACGGGACCCCCGTTCGGGCCCATGCAATCAGCAAGCTTACGAGCGCTCTCTCTCAAGACAGCGCTCCTGCTCGCGCTAGCCTCTGTTAAGCGAGTTGGGGACCTGCAGGTGCTGTCAATTGACGACTCGTGTATTGAATTCGGGCCAGGTGATTGCTGACTCAGCCTAGAAAAGGTTATGTGCCTAAAGTGCTTTTGACTCCATTTAAAAGCGCAGGTCATAACACTATCTGCTTTCCGCCTCGAGACACCGGCCGGGGCGGAGCCGCTTAATACACTCTTGCTGTGCCCTGTACGTGCGGTGCACATTTATATCGAGCACTAGACAGTTCAGGTTCTCGGAGCAGCTATTTGTATGCTTTGGAGGACGCACAAAAGGTCTGCCTGTGTCCAAGCAAAGGCTGTCACACTGGATCATCGACGCAATTGCTTTGGCTTATAGCTCTAAGGGCGTGGAATGTCCTTTAGGGGTTCGTGCCCACTCCACCCGCGGGCTCGCGTCCTCATGTGCGTGGGCAAATGGCATATCTATTCAGGACATTTGCATGGCGGCAGGCTGGTCGTCACCCAACACTTTCGCAAGATTTTATAACCTAGATGTGTCGTCGTTTGCCTCACATGTGCTGTCAGTGCGAGCGGCACACCCACCTTCTCAGCCTCTGTTATGAGCTGAGCTGCATGCCTAAGTGGTTTCGACCAGGTCGTATACACCCCTGTACTGACGCGCCACAATATCCAATGCTGCTCTCTTATCAGCTCATCACATTGTTATGATATAGTTCATCACGTCTTTTAGGACTTGATCACCATCATGGCACCGCCGCCATTTCATATTCTCTGTTTTACCAGCGTTAACTCCGCCCCTGGTGTGACGTGGCATCGTGTGATTTGCCGCGCCCCCCCTTGACTTTTACATGGTTTCGACTAGGTCCTGTAGACCTGAGCTGTGTTTAACACGTTACTCACGTAACCTCGGTTCCCTGAGATGAGGGAATGAGACATTGCTCTTATTGCCGTGTCACCTAGCTCAGGATCTTAGAATGCCAATTTGCTTCAGTCAAGATTCTGAATAGATGACATACAAGCGCTGCTTTATGTAGAGTGGGAGCCCCTCATATTTCGCGCGCTTGAACGCCATTGGCCAGTTTCACTGGCGTGATTCAATAAGGCTTCAGTAGTATTGAAGAAAAGGGTATTTGCCATAGCAATGTCTCGTTCCCTCATCTCAGGGAACCGAGGTTACGTGAGTAACCGAGAGCGTTTTCCTTGGTTATATTTCCGTTTTTTGTACTCAGACATTTTCTGCACAAATTTTTATTTTTTGTATACTTATGCTGTTTTTCCCTTCGCGCTTTATTCCACGTTCTGCGCTTCTTCTTCCAAAGTGTTCTGTGTTCTGTTCACTTGTACAGGTGAAAATGGACAACTGTCGGCTGGGAAACATCTTTCCATACAGGACACCGTTATATGTGTCTGTCTGTCAGTCACTGCTGTACGCCTACCTGGCGATCCGTTAACGTTAAACGAGTAAATCTGTAAATTAATTTTGAATTAATGTAATGTTTTTGTATTGAAAATGATAGTGTTACAGAGTAGACAGTTACAAAGGCCAGGTGGATTTGATATACACAATGATTTATTTGCATATTGTGTTTATTTACATAGCTACATATATAATTGCATAACACTATCGTGTTAATGTTTCAAATATATAAAGTTTGAACAACAACAATTTGAAAGTAAAACAGCCAGTAGGTTGCGGCAAGTTACTTTCTTTAGAATAAGACATTAAATCATTCATATAAATGGCTGATTGATTCAGTGAGGAATAAAGCGAATCATTCAATACGAAAGGCTGCTGTGTTGCTTGTAGAGGACACTGTTCTGCTGTGGCTATGTTTGGACTCTTTGTCGAAATAGAGCAAATTGAGAAAATAGTTGCTATTAATAGTAAACTCACTCAAAATATACTTCTTGTTATATTGATTCAGTTCAATAAACATTTGCAATGGTCCTGATATTAGGAAAAACACTCTTCCTCGTGTTTTGCTTAACTGTATGTCATAAAATTAATTATAGTGCCATTCTTTACAAACAACATTTATTTTAAATGCTAAGCCTATAACTCATTTAAAACGAAACTAAAAACTAAACCTCCTGCTGGGCTCACATACCTCTCATTTCCATGAGTGAATCGTTAGACGCGGTGTAACATTTGGTTGATAAACTATTAGCCTATTTATTTTGTAAAGAAGGCTTTGTACTTCTCTCGTATCTGAATATCTACTTCACATATGCAAAAAATTTTTGGGAAAACACCATGGCATGGCGAAAATTCATGTTAATTTTGACAGCAAATTTTGATTTAGTTTTAGTCATAGTCTTTTGACTAAAATGCCATTTAGTTTTAGTCATATTTTAGTCGTCTGAATTGTTTTTAGTTTTAGTGTACTTTTAGTCAACTAAATATCATAAGATTTTAGTCGAGTAAATCTGCAGTACATTTAGTCGGCTAAAATCTAACGGGTTTAGTTACAGTGCATTTATTAAGCATTTCTCTAAAATTTCCAAACTCATTCTATAGGTTTGATATTAGGGTTTTATCATGATAGACACCAATTTAACTGCGGTGACACACAACATGCCTTTATGTTCAAATTAAATAAAACCACGTCTCATAAAGAACAAGAACATGGTCTTCTTTTTCATGAAATACCAATGGTTATATCGGCTAATTATGCATTCTTTATAGCAACTTGTTTACCATATTCTTCATTCTTTCAAGCAGACATATTTATTTCTATAAATAAATTTAAATTAATCTTTAAGGCTACTACAGTTTTTCAGTCAGGAGCAGTGAGTGATTTTCTGTCTTTGTTTTGTTGCTTGATTAACATCAATGACTCGGACAATAACTAAATTAGGCTGCTGTCCCTTTAAAACCGAATGCTTTTGACTAAAATGCCATTTAGTTTTAGTCATATTTTAGTCGTCTGAATTGTTTTTAGTTTTAGTGTACTTTTAGTCAACTAAATATCATAAGATTTTAGTCGAGTAAATCTGCAGTACATTTAGTCGGCTAAAATCTAACGGGTTTAGTTACAGTGCATTTATTAAGCATTTCTCTAAAATTTCCAAACTCATTCTATAGGTTTGATATTAGGGTTTTATCATGATAGACACCAATTTAACTGCGGTGACACACAACATGCCTTTATGTTCAAATTAAATAAAACCACGTCTCATAAAGAACAAGAACATGGTCTTCTTTTTCATGAAATACCAATGGTTATATCGGCTAATTATGCATTCTTTATAGCAACTTGTTTACCATATTCTTCATTCTTTCAAGCAGACATATTTATTTCTATAAATAAATTTAAATTAATCTTTAAGGCTACTACAGTTTTTCAGTCAGGAGCAGTGAGTGATTTTCTGTCTTTGTTTTGTTGCTTGATTAACATCAATGACTCGGACAATAACTAAATTAGGCTGCTGTCCCTTTAAAACCGAATGCACAGCTGCAATGGATGGATCTTATAACTGTATGTCGAAACTGTATGCATTTGCTGTATGCATTTACAAAGCCAGGACATCAGCACTTCAAAAAGGAAAGGTATGTAAGCTTGTTTGTTGACAGCATTGGTCTTAAAATTCAGCTTAAGTCTGTCATTAAATTCAAGTAATTATAAATGATTAATATCGTGTTTGTAATTAACGACATCAAACTTTAAATTTGCTGGCGTTTGCCTCTCAAAATAGTGCTTTAGTGTCAAGCATCCCTCTTTGTAAATCAATATATGTAATTGTACCACGGAAACCACAGTTTTTTATCGATTAGTGTTGTTTTTCTTGCGCCCAAAATCTAAGATATGTTGTCAAAATGGCCCTAGTATGAGTTTTTATATTTATAACATAAGATATTTATTAATATTTTCAGCGCGGCTGCCAACAGTTCCGTTAAGCCCACAGCTAAAGAGTTACGCGCGTCTCTAAGCAACACACTGAATACTGAACGAACGTCTCAAGTTACTCATGTAACCATGGTTCCCTGAGTAGGGAACGAGACACTGCGTCCTCTAGGGGTCGCTATGGGGAACGCCTCGTCGTGAACCGTGTCTGAAGCATACATTGAAAAAACACCAACTCGTTGGCCGGTGACAGCCATGACATCACTACCGGTGCGACTATAGTATAAAATAGGCGCCGGGAGCACACATCATTCACTTCTTCGTCTGAAGCTTGCGTCCGCAGCATGGCAAGAAACCTAGAGGACGCAGTGTCTCGTTCCCTACTCAGGGAACCATGG
>NW_015505857.1:541401-550131 GCF_001515645.1 Sinocyclocheilus grahami
CGTCCAGGAAATTTTTGCAGTGACGCGCCGGGGGTCTGATGATCACGAAGGCTTCCGCAGAAGCCTGTGTTATGCATGATCCAGGAAGTATGAAGCCGAAACCCGGCTGTTCTTACCGTCTGGACATATATCGACGAGTGAAATACACACTGCAAGTCGAACACCCAGTTCTGAACCCGGCTTTCAGAGGGGGCCTCATCGAAGACTTATCCTAGAAAAGGGACAGAACACACAGGGCCCAGGGAACACTGCAAAGAAACTAGCAGAGGTTAACAAACAACCACCAGTCTCATTAGATACACATATATATTCATAAATACATATATTAGACATGGATCGTACTAACCCACCATGGTTCCCGCGTCGGAGCTCTGTCTGGAGAAGCCTCTAGACCGGACCATCAGTAAGCTGGTCACTATGAAGCCATAGAACCAACCAAACCTAATAGGTCCAGCATAGGAGACTATAATGCAGGAAAATTTCCCACCTAACCTCGGTCAGGTGGAGAGATGGTGGTTACAGGGGAATTAGGAAGGTGAAGATGTAAGGAAATTTCCGAAGGAAATGAGTAGATACTGAGGTATCACTCTGATCGCCCTGTCTGAATCACATCCCTTAGGTCTTTTACTTACCTTCCTTTGACCCGCGATTCTTCCTACCCCTACCTGCGGGCGGGGGAGGAGCGCGAGCCGCGACACTAGCCTTCTGAGCCAGTCTCTGATCCTCAAATCGAGATGGGCTAGGACCCCTGGGTTGTTCGGGCTCAGACCTGGACTTCTATCCGGTTCTTTCAGCTGGTCAGCCTGATATGCTTGGAGCATCACCATCGTGTGCAATGAAGCAACAGCCCGACCTGCTGCTGCTGCGTATGCCCTGGCATCCGAGCGAGATGTCAAGGAGGGGAGTCTTAGAGGACGTCTCACCCATAGAGCGATAGCTGGCCAGCGTCTCTCTATAGGGGCATCTTCTCATAACCGCTTTCGCGCATCGCCTCGATGTTGGCATAACTTGTATGCTGGAATCGATGGAAGCGGGAGGAAAAAACGGCCTCTTCCATTCCTTCTCAATCTTTATATGAAAAACAGGAAGAAAGGAAGGCTCACCTGAGCTGGAGGGTTATGGCCTGAAAAATAACATTCATCGAGATATTCACGGCAAGTAAAGCCTCGCCGTGGCACGATCCATAATTCCCAAAAGCTCATCATACGCAGGGCAGGAGGATTGGGAAGGCTCAGCTTCAGCTTCTTTGCCCTCCTCAGACATTTCTTGCTTTTGCTGTGTTGATCCCAGCAGAGCACTGGACCCTGAATCAGAAAATGAAATAACATCATCCTCCAGCGGCTCACTCTCGTGCACAGCCGACGATCGCGAAAGGGAAACCCCTCTTCAAACTCATCGGCCAGATCCACCTGCGATCCCCACGAGCTCATTCCCTTCCATGCCTCAGCAGTGGCGGGTCCTGAATCGCGGGAAGCAGATGGCTGCCCCTATTTCCTCGAAAAGAAAAACAAACGAGAGCGGAGCTTTTTCCCTTGGAAAAAATGCTCGGAGGCATCGCGTGCGTGCTCTTCGCCCAAACAAATAACGCATATATCGTGTGTGTCATCAGATGTTAAACAACGTCAACACGGATGCACACATCCTTAAATGCTTTGCTAGTGCTCGCCATAATGAGATGAAATAGAGATCGCTCTTACCACAGAAATGCACGCTTCAAACAAAACAGTCAATGAAGACGAAGAAGAGAATGATGTGTGCTCCCGGCACCTATTTATACTATAGTCACACCGGTAGTGACGTCATGGCTGCAGATGGCTGCCCCTATTTCCTCGAAAAGAAAAACAAACGAGAGCGGAGCTTTTTCCCTTGGAAAAAATGCTCGGAGGCATCGCGTGCGTGCTCTTCGCCCAAACAAATAACGCATATATCGTGTGTGTCATCAGATGTTAAACAACGTCAACACGGATGCACACATCCTTAAATGCTTTGCTAGTGCTCGCCATAATGAGATGAAATAGAGATCGCTCTTACCACAGAAATGCACGCTTCAAACCAAACAGTCAATGAAGACGAAGAAGAGAATGATGTGTGCTCCTGGCGCCTATTTTATATTATAGTTGCACCGGTAGTGACGTCATGGCTGTCGCCGGCCAACGAGTTGGTGTTTTTTCAATGTATGCTTCAGACACGGGTCACGATGAGGCGTTCCCCATAGCGACCCCTAGAGGACGCAGTTCGAAGTTCCCATGAAAGGGAATCAGTTGAATGATTCAGTGGCCCATTCTTGCTTGTTCATGAATGAATCAACTGTTTAGAATGAATCAGTTCAATGAACGCTTCTGTGATAAAGCAGTGATTTGCCACCACTTACTGGCAACATTAATGTCATAGAGTAGGCCTATCATTTCATTTCATATTTCTATATTTCATTTTTTTTATTAATATTTTAAGTTCCAACAGAACAAACAGAAAACAAAAATGAAACAAAACAAAAAGCTTAAGCAGACCTTAAATGCACAGCTGTCAATTTAGTTCTTATTAAGATAAAATCAAAGAAATCGATAAATTACAGGGGAAGATACATAAACATTAACAGCAATAGGCTTCATGTTTTGAGCCATGACAATAGTTTCCAAGAACAATCTAGCCAATCATGCAAAGTGAAAGAAACAGTTCAAATAGGGTACCTATATCCGATGAAAATTGTGGGTCCATTTAATTTCTGATATAAGGGGTGATTTGTAGTCAGCATATTATTTTAAATCGAATAGCATGTTTTGTTACACACTGAAATTCTTTAGCGTACTCCCAGACTGAATCCCAGTCTTCGCTGGATATATTTAGTGCAAAATCATTTTCAAACATCTGTTAAATATTATCTGTCTCCTAGGATGGGCAAACTCAATATAACATAAATATGAGATACACATTTTTATCTTGTATTTTTATCAGTATTTTCTCAATTACAGACTTATCAGTATACAAAGTAGTATTTTGCCTATATTCAAAATGTTATATTTAAGACGTTATTATTTAAAATGTATAATTAAGAAAGTTAATTTCTGAGGAAAAATTAATAAGGTCATGTGGCAAAAAATGTATTTGTTCCTGTTTGATACTGTGACTTGACTTGCTTGATTTGTTTGCACTGTGACTTGAGACTTAAACATGTGTGACTTGCCCCCATCTCTACCATTCTGTAATGCAAATACCCACCTAAAAAGGAAATAAAAAAAAAACTAACCACAGATGGCCACAGGTTACCTGGAGAGTGAAAACAGAAGTGGCCCAAAAGCAAAAGTGCTCTCACCGCAGTCAAGCTCACAGCAAATCACATGGCAAACCTACAAAAAAAGAAAGCAAAAATAAAGTGACCAAACCACCACGCAATCCCAGCCACCTCACCACCGCCATCCACACAGTGAGGACAAACTCAGTGGCCACTGTTGGCTAAAAGGGGTCATACTCATTGGATGCTGATTTTCCACAAGTTGATATGATTTTTTAGGGTCTTAATGAAAGTCTATAACATGCGTTGGTTAAAATTTCTCAATGGTAGTGTAAAAAAACACCCTTTTTACCCTGTCAAAATCAGCTCTGTTTTTAGCACGCGGTTCTAGTCCATGTTGCTTAAAATGCTAATGAGCTCTGCTACCCCCGCCCCTCTCTTCCGTGGGGTGAAGAGCAGACTGTAAACTTCAGCCGCGAAACTGGCTAACTAGTACATTATTATGAAAAGGCGATTCGCAAAGATTCATAAAAAACCCTTATACGCACTTCTGTAGATGAAGCTGGATCACGAATGATTCGCGTGAACTTAAATGCATTTAGGCAGATCGGGGATTGGCGCATTCCCTTCAAAAACTAAAGTAAGGTTAATCCTCAGATGTCGGGAGTAAATGATGACTGCTATGTTCATTATTACATCCAACAACAGAACACCTCAAACACTCAATCGGAGACGTTCTTGTCTTCCCCTGCAACCGCAGTCAACACAATGGCGGACAGCTCACAGCTCACTCAGAACGGGTCTAAGGTAAGATGGCCTGGTCAATCAACTATCGTGGGAGGGGCCTGTGCAGAACTACGTCATTCTAAAAGGAATCTCAGAACAGCCTGATTTGAGAAAGGGGATTTAAAAAGAAAAACACTGGGTGGATTTGTATCATTATAGGGTGGATGTGTACACGCACTTCCAACACACATTTATGTTCAAACAACAACAAAAGTGAATTTTGCATCCGATGACCCCTTTAAGAAACCATGACAGAACCTACAAAAGAAAAAAACAAACAAAACAACTTAATTAACAGTGGGTTGTAACGGAGGGAATACAGGAAGCGTGCGGATCCATCTGCAAGGCTTTATTCATAAGAGACGTGGTCAAAAACAGGCATAGGTCACACAATGGCAAACAGGTATATTGATGGCAAGGCAAGAGGGATAATCCAGGTACAAGGCAAAGGTCCAGGCAGGGGCGAACAGTATCCAATTGGGCGAGACTCGAGGGATAATCCAGGTCCACAGGCAGTGATCAGAACACGGGGAAACAGACAAGGCAAGACGATGAAAACAAGGAAAACAAGACACTAGGCTCGATAATGCAGCTAACACTAGGGGAGTGGAAAATGCAGAACAATACACGGCAATCTGAACAGGAAATGAGAGAGTGTTAAATAGAGTGTGTAATGGCTCTCAGGTAAGCGTGTGATAGTGACGGTTGTGTGATCAGTGAATTCAGCTGTGTAAGTGCAATGGATAATGGGAACTGTAGTCCGGAGTGACATGTAACAGTCTGTGTAGTGTGAGAGTCAATGTAATGGTAGAGTTACCTCTAGTGGCAATCACAAATTAAGTGAACAAAAATAATTTCTAAAGTTTAGGCTCCTAAACATTAGATCACTCACACCTAAGGCGGTTATTGTAAATGAAATGATCACAGATAATAGTTTTGATGTACTCTGCTTGACTGAAACCTGGCTAAAACCAAATGACTATTTTGGTCTAAATGAGTCTACTCCACCAAGCTACTGTTATAAGCATGAGCCCCGTCTTATTGGTCATGGTGGAGGTGGCGCAACAATATATAGAGTTATTCTTAATGTTACTCTGAAAACAGGACACCGGTTTAACTCATTTAAAGTGCTTGTGCTAAATATTATGCTTATTATGCTTACTTTTTTTACAGAAAAAAATACCTGCTATCTTTCATCTTGGCTAATGTTTATAGACCTCCAGGGCCCTATGTTGATTGTCTAAAAGAGTTTGCAGATTTTCTCTCAGACCTACTGGTCAGTGTTGATAAAGCATTGATTGTTGGAGATTTTAACATTCACGCTGTTGATAAAAAATTATGCGTTAGGGGCTGCATTTACAGATTTACTAAACTTATTTGGGGTCGAGCAAAATGTCACTAGACCCACTCACTGTCTCCGTCATACACTAGATTTAATTATATCGCATAGAACCAATCTTACTGATATAGACGTTATACAGCATAAGTGATGATGTTACTGATACCGCTGATGTTTGTCATATCGCTCTGTGTTATCGACTAGGTAGAACAATTATCCTAACCACTAAAGATAGATTCACAAATAACGTGCCTGATCAATCTGACTGTTCTTTGCAATTAATTGTAGTTTTAAATGAGAAATTGTCTTGGTTGGTCATGTAAAACACAATAGAAGTTCACAATGAGAATTTTTGTTGGAAATCATTAATGTGGTGAACTAGTGTTCACAACGCCACTTGGTTTGGGAGATTAAAGGACTGATCATTTTTTTCATAAGTTTACAAATGGAGCAGCTTTCTATGAGAGAATTTTCGTAATTTTACTTATGCCAACATCCCCAATTTTTTTGTAGCAGTTGGTGAGTATCTGTGAATTTACAGTTTTATTGTCAGTATTTTTTATCTGGGTGGGAACTTGGTGCGTACAGCTCCACTTTGCGTGTAAAAGGTTATTTTTCAATGGAAATTTAAAATGACTGTTTTCGTAGTATAATATGTAGCTAATGCTAACAGTTTAAGTTCGTTACTATTGTCTAGTACTTTGGTCGAGTTAAGACCGCTGTGCTGCATAGTGTCCACACCCATCCACCATACACTTCTAGTTTAAATAATTTTAACATGATTTTGTGGTTTATGCTCCTGGCAATAGTGTGTTTTAGTTTTCTTTGTTTTACGCATCATTTATTAGGTTGGGATTCAGCCCAAAAAATAGGTCTATGCAGCAGGATATAGTGTCTTCTAGAATCCTTATATTCACTGCACCTAGCAATCCCGATTTTAAGAGTTTATTTAACCTCTGCCTATTTTGTCTTCAACTCTCACAGGATGCCTTAGCAGATCTGCCAAGCATCCCATGTTTCATAGTTGTGGGTAAGGATATGCACGATTACTCTTAAACATTGGGAAGTATTGCATATTCCTTTCTTTGATTAAGGAATGTTGTCATTGTTTACAGATAAGATATACAAAGTATCAGTGGATGAAGTCATCGTAAATCAAAACATCAGCTGTGCTCTGGTTGTGTCACGAATCCGGTCTATTGGTGCATTCAAGTCATGTCGGATAGATCGTATTTACGAGTTGAACACACATGAACGCCACCACAAAGATGTTATTACGAGTGGGAAACTCAAAATTTTCTTTAAGCCCAGAGTTTCCGAGTTGGGGGCGTGTCAATGAGAAACATGGCGGAATTGATGGATGCAACATCTGTAGTTGATGGTAAATTTTTGTTTAAATTGATAGTTTAGTGGGTTGTCAGTGAAAAGTACTGTAGAACTGCATGTCTGACAGAGGGAGACAGAGAGATTGCCAAAGTAAAACATAAATCACAATACTTACAGATATTAAGCAGTGACATTGTCAGGCTTTTTATTTACAAAAAATAAGCTTTTTGAATGTGGCAGGATTGTAATATAACAATTAATAACACATTTTTATGCGATACAGATTAAAGTGGCTTCATAAATTACTTTTTAATATTTTTAAAAAGCAAAACACACCTGATGCGAATTCTTTGCACCTGGTTTTGAACGGTCTGTCTTTATGAATGTAGCTGTTGAAGCTGATTCTGAACTGTCTACCAATCTGGTTTCTGTTAGCGATACGTCTGATTGCGAACCTTTTGTCAGTCCAGTGTCTGTCAATGAGTCTGATTTTGAACCACCTATCTGTCCAATGTTAATTAATGAGCCTGGGTGTGATTTATCTTCCTGTCGAGTGTCTGTCACTGAACTGTCAGCTTCAGCTTCTGTCAATGCCCTTGATTTTAAGCTATCTGCTTGTCCTATTCCAGCCAATTCAGTTGATTTTGAACTGTCCGTCTGTCTAGCTACAATCAATGGACCCGATTACGAACTATCTGTCTTTCCAGTTTCAGTCCATGAGTCTAATTACGAACTGTCTGCCCTTCTGATTCTCCCTAATGTATCTGATTTTGAACTGTCTGTCCGCCCAGTTATCTTTAAGGAGACCAACACTAAACTTTCAGCTCTATCAGTCACTGCCTATGAGTCTGTTAATGAACTTTCTGTGTTCCCTGCCTTGATCCTTGATGCTGTGAATGCACTGCCTGTCACGAAATCGGTCTATGAACTTCCGTTTGTTCACCACCAGAGGTCATTATCCAACACATGGACTCTCACACTACACAGAATTTCACACTCACCCTGGACTTCAGTTCCCACAATCCATTTCACTCTGATTACACACATGGCAGCAGCCATTTCACTTATCACACGTTCACCTGAAACCAATCACACATACTCTATAACACCCACTCAGATCCTGTTCAAACTGCCGAGTATTGTTTAAGCGTTTATGCTGTTTAGCGTAGCTACTTTACGGAGCCAATTCCCTGTCATTGTTTGAGTTTTCCATAGTCTAGTCATAGTCTTGCCTCGCCTGTTTTCTCATGTTCTGATCTTCTTGCCTGTGCATCCTGGATTACCCTCTCTCATCTCGCCCTGTTCGGATACTGATTACCCCTCGCCTGGACCATAGCCTGTGTTTGGATTAACCCTTTGGATTACCCTGTTTGGACATTGTTCACCAGAGATCGACCATGCCCGTTTACTGGACTATTCTTGTGTCTTGCCCTCAATACACCTGTTGCCATTGTCTGACCCTCACCTGTTTCTGACCACGCCTTTGAATAAAAACTTTGCAAATGGATCCGCACGTCTCTCGTCCCTGTGTAGCGTCTGGACCAATCAAACACAATATATATTTTGTTTTTATATTTAACAAATACTCTGTAACCCCCCTCAGTTAACAAGCCATATGAGGACCCATGAACCCTTCCCCCCGGAATGCGTAACACCCCAGGAAGCCGAACAGGCCCCTGGTTGCATGGCAACCAACGCTGATATCACTGGGTTTATTGGCCAAAAGAATCCAAAGCAGGGAAAATCCCTGCATGTCCCAGGGCAAGAGGCAGAGTAGAAATGGACTTTTCTTCTAATTAATTCATAGGAAAACTTTTCTTTGAATGAACACACATGATCCTTCAGGTCATTGGGTATATTATTGTCATCGTGTATTTGGTCTTTGAAACTGTATACTGTTATGCAGACTTATAATTGAAACACACTCCTGTCAGCTTACATATATATATCTCTACCATGTGTAGTATCTATGAATACGCCTTCTTATGATCGAAACAAGCGTGTATATTATATATTGGTACATAGGCAATATATATTAGGGTCCTGAGAA
>NW_015505857.1:550330-551010 GCF_001515645.1 Sinocyclocheilus grahami
TTTAATTAAATCAAATTTTTATTTTTTTATTTTATTTTATTTATATATTTATTATTATTTTTTTTATTTACTTTCCCTTTTCATTTCCTACAGCTCTTAGGACCCCTTTTTATTTTAATTTTTGTTTGTTGTGTTTTACTTTTACCTTATTTTAGTTATTTCATCTTCACTTTTTGTATAGGATTACAGTAATTCTAGCAACTTGTTTCCTTAACGAGTTATACAGATTATTAGTAGCCTAATCCCTGTTCCCGCTCTACTTCTCCTCACGCCTCAGTACCAGGCCTAATACATTGAAGGGCAGCTACCATTCAACACAATGTAGGCCAAGATAGAACTAGGAACAATTCCCACTGTTTCTTTTTCTTTTGACGAGGTATTTGGTGGGTCCCTGCTAGTTTAGCTAACAGTCTAACCCTAGGTTTATGAAGTCTATTGCAGCATCACCCACAAGTGACACCTGCTTAGCCATATCGCTTAGGAAAAAAAATAAATAGGTAAAATCTTCCTTTTTTTTTTTTTTTTTGAGTTCATCTTATTTTATTTCAGTTTCGTCATAGTGACCAAACCCGTGAACCATCGGTGTTTTAAGTAATAGTTTGACTACATATATAGCCCGGTCATTAGCTGACCCCTGCTTACGGCCCCCTCAACAAAGTTACTCAAACTCTCTCTTTGTG
>NW_015505857.1:551213-551559 GCF_001515645.1 Sinocyclocheilus grahami
ATAACTAGTTATGGTTAATTATTCATATTTCCTGTTGTGAGCTAAATTCGCTACACAAGTAATAATATTTTGTAACTGATACGGGACTTAATAGGTAGCCAGTGCAGAGACTGTAAAATTGGCGTAATATGATCATATTTTCTTGACCTGGTAAGGACTCTAGCCGCTGCATTTTGGACTACCTGGAGAGTCTTTAGTAATTTTTATCCAAGTTTCATATGCAGATTACCATGCTTTCAAACAAAGGGCCATAAAAACGCCCCAGTATGTCAGAACTCCCACTTGGGATTCCGGACTTCCTCATTGGACAAGCCCATCTTGAGAGGCGTGAATCTTTGCAGGCTTT
>NW_015505857.1:551569-559839 GCF_001515645.1 Sinocyclocheilus grahami
TATGTAGTCTGTTAGACTAGTTTAAGTGTTTATGTAGTTAATAAAACCTTACTTGTATCACACTTGACGTGGTTCATTGTTTGCTTATAACTGGAGTCACTTAATCATGCAGATTTATGCTACAAGCTTTTGTAGAATTGTACAGTAAGAAAGTTATTTCCCTTAACCAGGAAATTAACGTTCTTAGAATTGACAAGACAGTTGACCCTGAGAGGTCAGCTAAATATCTACAGCGGATCTAAAATATTCATAATTAATTATAACTAGTTATGGTTAATTATTCATATTTCCTCATGAGCTTATTCGTTACAATATACTAGTTTCTATGTTGGTAGAGTTATCTGGTCTAGAAGAGCCCACCCTCACAACGTTATGTTCAATGATGGAAATGCAAGACAGTCTCAGCAGTCTAACAGAGCTGACACAGCTGTTACTAATGTTCATTTTATTTCAGCATATCAAAAAAAAGAGTGAAAAAGCATCCCAATGTGTGTGTTGTTGTGTCAAATGTCAGATCAAGTTAACTAAAGCCCTATTCGCACGGGATCAGTATTACCTGGTGACCTCCAGTCATTTGTAATAATTGTGGAGGTTGTCTGTGATCTTAATCCCGTGCGAATCGGCCATGTCTGTAATTTGTAAAGTAAAAATTCCCCCGCAAATGACCTACCATATTTCGCCGAACACCCAGGTCCTGTGATAATATTAGTCCCGTGCGAATCGGCATCTCTGTGATTCGGCCAGCATTTGGCGGGTCGTATATCATTTTTCAAGGTTTTTGTTTGCTGTGCACCTTTTTAACCATCTTTCGCGAAGAATTGAGCTGCGTTGGAGTGTTTGATAGTATTCTGGGTGCTGTTATATCGCTACACCATACAGTTTGCAGAAAGAGAAAGCTGAAAAGGTTTTGAGGTTAATGTGTTACAAATAAATCAAGCATAAAGCTTGAGATATTATTTTAACCTGGTGAAATGTAAATGACACAGTGCACGAAACTATATTAGTTTCTTTTTTTAAAAATCCATCTGGACCATAGAACGGGACTCTCAAAGCCTTGACATCCGGGTATCCCGGAGATAAGTCAGTAAATTTGAGTAAAATCACAGGCTTCGCTTATCCCGTGTGAATGCACCACACGAAATTCAGATGTGGGGGGTAATTTCAAAATCACACAAGGTCCCCAGATAATACTAATCCCGTGCGAATAGGGCTTAAGTGACCTTTAGGAATCACCATCGAAGCACAGCAGCTGAAAGTCTCTCAGAAAACTTTACTGCACACAACTTGGTTAGACTTAAGGCTTTGACTTTCTAGTATTTTTTTTGTTAAAGTTTTTTTTTTTTTTTTGGTCAGCTAAATATCTACAGCGCATCTAATATATGAATAGTTAATTATAACTAGTTATGGTTAATTATTCATATTTCCCCATGAGCTGATTCGCTACATACATTTTCATAAAAATACATTTAAACTTGAATAACTTTTTCGTTTTTAATTATTTTATTCCACTTCAGCACTAATCTGTAGAATTTCTTCTTTGATGAATTACAACCATTTTAGTTTGGATTGCATTTTAGTACATTTTCATGTCTACGCTCAAAAAGGGGTATTGACAGTTAATTGATTATTTCTTGTTTTTTCGCCTGGAGCCCTGCCTACTGCAGAAAACATCCCCCAAAGCATGACACTTCCTCCTCCACCTTCTCAATACCACCTTTATGCACTTGTGGTTCAGTCTTTCCCCAGTTTGACGCCGAACATAATGTTTCCCATCTGACCCAAATAAATTAAATTTGCTCTCATCACTGTGAACTTTAGACCAGTTCTCCTCTGTCCACACAACATCCTCAGCAAAGATGATTCTAGCCTTTTGATTCTTTGTGCTGATGAGAGGTTTGGTCACAGCAGAGTGTGCTTTCAGTCCGATTTCTCTTAAACATGCCGAGACAGATCCAAACTGGCGAGCAATTCCAGCTGCATTACTGAACCCATTCCCCATTGAGAGTCTCTGCATTATCCTGTCTTCTCGTGCATTTGTCTTACATGGAAGACCAGCCTTTTGGGGGGACTTGAATGAATTAGTGTCATTGTAAAGCTACAAGATTCTAGAAAACACAGATTTGGAATGATTATTTCTCTTGCGGAGGCTGAAAGGGTTGTCCCTTTGGCCTTCATGTGGACAACCTGCTGCTGCAGGGTTTCAGTCACCTTAGAGCGAACCGCCATCTTTGTTTGTCATATAATTAGCAGCAGGTGCCAGATTAACATCAATAACTTGGTGGTATCTGTAAGTGTTCTCTAATTTTGATTATTTTTCAAATATCTCAGTTGTTTTTATACTATAAATGTATGTAGAATACATTTAATTTATTAAATGTGCTTAAAAACTGCTCTTCTGCTCCTGTTAGGATAACTTAAAGTAGGACTAAGCAGTGACCTTGAAATTTAGGAAATTATAGGTCGTTCTCTAATTTTGATCTCCACTGTAAGTACTAGTCAGAATTAACTAAAGTATGTTTTTTTTGTTTTTTTGGTACAGACAGTGAGAGTGAGGACGAAATAGAAAACCCATGGAGAGGACAAAGAGTGTGCTGGTCAAATGCTGAAGTTACGGCTGTAATGAAACATTTTAAGGCACATATAGCCAAAGGAAAACTGGCCACAATGACTGAGTGCAAGCAGTGTAAAACTGCTGAGGATCCTGTTTAAGACGCAGCGCACAAAACGTAAGAGACTTTGTGAGAAATCTGGGAATTAGCTTGAAAAGAAAAACCCAAAATAAGTGATGTAACATCCTGTTCTCATTTGATGCCGTTCTATTAAGATTAGCACTTTGGCTGTTGTTTTAGGTATTTTTTCATTTTTGCAGAACTTGTGTATGGCAGCAGTACTTAATCACATCTTGAAGTTTAATTGTTAAAGGAATAGTTTGTCAAAATATGGCAGTCCTGTCCTTTTGTCACTCTCATGTTGTCCCAAACCCACATGGCCCTCTTCAGTGGAACACAAAGGAGATGTTTAGCAGAATGTTTTGGCCAGTCTCATCCTCAAACACCAATGATATTCACTGTATGGAGAAAGTGTAATAAATGTGAATGGCGTTGGTGCCTGAAGCTGACATTACGTTTTGTAAAACGATACATTAGTTTGTCAACTGTTTTCAGAACGAACGGGTGGGACCGCAGCTGTTTTCGAGTACGTCTGAAGAGGGCGCTTTAACCATCTTCAGGTTGGCTGGTCGGAAAATGGCGTGTTCAGTGTCTCGCAGCTCAGCATGCCGGGGCGAAGGAAAGACAGCATGGCGGGTTAAGCGACAGCTGTGGTGTGAATGAAGAGAGTGAAGGGGGTAGTTTAGATGAAGAGGATGATTCAAATAACATGAATTCTAATGAATGGATTCAGGTTGAGCAGTTGTCTCAAAAACGCAAAGACAGAGGCTCAGACTCTGAGGAGTTCGTCAGAGAAGGAAGGAGTAAAACGATGAGAAAGGAGGAGTACAAAGTTATCTTAATGTTTGAGACAATGGGTGAAATGAGTAATCCTATGCGATTAACAAAGATACTTAGAAAAGCTGTTGGTGAAATTAAATCAGTCAGATACTTAACCAACAATCGGGTGATAGTATTTTGTCTGAACAAAAAACAACAAGAAATGTTGAATAAAATGAAGGAGTGAGGGGGATTAGGAGTTAAGTGTCATGTGCCTGGCGAGGTGAGTGGCATTAAAGGAGTGATTTCTGGAGTTCCAATCTCATTATCAGATGAGACATTAAAGGGGTCATATGATGTGATTTCAAGTTTTCCTTTCTCTTTGGAGTGTTACAAGCTGATTGTGCATAGATAAGATCCTGAAGTTGCAAAGACTAAAGTCTCAAAACCAAAGAGATATTCTTTATCAAAGTTAAGACTCTGCCACGCCTACCTAAAACGGCTCGTTCTAACACGCCCCCACATATCTACCTCACTATGTGGAAATATTAGCATAATGCGCCCAAATGTGCACGCAAAGAAAGAAGGCGTGGTTTCAGTAACTGCAGTTAGTGTTGTAGTGTTCCGAAAGTAGATGCATTTAGGAATCTTTAAGATGACTTACAACAGGAAGCCAAATACAACAGTGATGATAACAGTGAATAGGAGACTGCTTCCAGAAAATGTTAAAATGGGATATGTGTGCTACCCAGTTATACCTTTTATAAAACCTGCATTAAGATGTTTCAATTGCCGAAGGTTGGGTCATGTAGCAGAAGTATGCAAGGGAAAGAAATGATGTTGTAAATGTGGAGGTGAACACGGTTATGGAGAATGTGGAGATTTAGTTGAACCTAAGTGTTGCAATTGTGGAGGCCCCCATAGTGCAGCGTATTTAGGATGTGTAGCGCAAAAACAAGCCGTGGAAGCAATGTAGTACAAGTCAGAGCATAATGTTTCATATGCACAAGCAGCAAAGAAGGTTCAAAATTAGCAAGAAAATAGAACTAGTCTTGGAAGGTCTGATGCAACTGAAACACCAAACAAGGGAACAGAGAAGTATAAAACAAATATAGATGCAACTATGCTTATGGTCAGCAAAGTAAGCTTCATTGCATTTTTTTGCGGAAGTCATCAACTGTACAGCACAAACGAACAGAAAAACTGAAAATCATTATATCTGCAGCAGCTCGTCAGCTGGGTATAACAGAGGTAACAGTTGAGAAAATTCAGACTCTACTAGGGCAATCTGAGAATAATGCAAGCTCTCAGGAAACCCCAGACAGACAAAGGTTAAAACAAATATGACATTCAGGATAATACAATGGACTGCCAGGAGTTTGACTGCAAATGGTCAAGAATTCAAGAAGGTTGTGCATGAAATGACAGGCCTTCCTGATTTAATATGCATTCAAGAGACATGGCTTAAATCGCAGTTATACTTCGTCATTCCAGGGTATATATCCATTAGAAAAGATAGGTCAAGAGCAACAGGTGGAGGGTGTGCAACCTTTATAAAGAATGGGGTGGCTTACAGGGAAATAAGGGTAGAAACACAATATGAATGCATTAAGGTGGAAGTGTGGACAACATTAGGAAAAGTAACAATAATAAATTACTACAATCCTTGTGAACAAATATCATTAATGGAATTAAGTAACATTTGGAGAAAAGAAGAAGGTATAGAGATATGGTGCGGTGACTTTAATGCACATAGTGTGGTATGGGGAAGTCCAAACTCAGATAAAAATGGCACAGTGGTGGAAGAATACATGGAAGACAATTTATTGGTATGCTTAATCATGCGTAGACTTAAAATGGCAATGGGAGGTGTTAGAACAGTCATCAGTTGGGAGTGACCATTTTCCAATAATTTGTAGGGTAGGATTAGAAATGCAAAGGAGTATGATGGCAAAACAATATAGATGGAAATTTGGAATAGCTGATTGGGAGAAGTATAATAAAATATGTGAGTTAGAATTAAAGAATTATAGTACAGAGGATGATATTGATAATTGTACAGAGAAATTAATTTAGATTTTAGTCAAAGCGGCAGAAGAAAGTATACCAAAAGTTGAAGGAAATGGGAGGAAGAAAGCTGTTCCATGGTGGAATGATGAATGCAGTAATTCAACTAAAAGCAGAAATAAAGCATTTAAAAGGCTGAAAAGAACTCTGACATCAGAAGCAGTAATAGAATATCAGAGGGAGAGAGCAAAGGCTAGAAGGACAATCAAGCAGGCGAAAAATAAATATTGGAGAGAGTATTGTGCTTCCATAGGGAAGGAAACTGAATTATGGGATATGTTAAAGAAGATGAATGGAGTATATAAAACCAGGAATATACCAGTTATCTCAGGAGAAGGAAGGACAGCTATTACAGAAAAGGACAAGGCAGAATTATTAGTTAAAACCTTTCAGAAAGCGCACAGTACAGAAAATCTAGATGAGAAGTATAGAATGAAAAGACACGGAATTTTGAATCAACAACATGATATTTATACCAAGAGACATGATGGAAAGGGGGCATTAGATGCTAACTTTAAACTTAAACTTTGAACTTAAAAGGGTACTACATAGGATAAAACGAACAGCACCTGGACAAGATGGAATTTGTTATATTATGCTTAAATACGCAAATGATAGAATTCTTAAAGCAGTATTGGACTTGTATAATAAGATACGGGCAGAAGGAAGACTGCCTAGGTCATGGAAACATGCTATAATAATTCCAGTAGCTAAACCAGGGAAAGACGCATGGATAGCAGGGAATTACAGGCCAATAGCGCTTACATCAAATCTATGTAAGCTGATGGGAAAAAACATTGTAAACAGGCTTAATTATGTACTTGAGAGTAAGGGAGCGTTTGGCATCTAATCAATAGGTTTTAGGAGAGGACGATCAACATTAGATGCATTAGTAAAGCTGGAAACAGATATGGCGGTTAAAGAGGGATTAGTGGCAGTTTACTCTGATATGGAAAAAGCATATGACATGTTGTGGAAGGAGGGATTATTTATTAAAATGAAGAGTATTGGAGTAGAAGGAAGAAGGTATAATTGGGTTTTAAGTTTTTTATTTGACAGAACAATTCAAGTTAAAGTGGGTGGTGAAGTATCTCAAACTCTAAATGTGGAAAACAGCTTGCCTCAGGGAAGTGTGATTAGTCCTATATTATTTAATATAATGATTAATGATATATTTGGAAAAGTGGCTCCGGGAATTAGCACTGGGTTATATGCAGATGATGGTATAATGTGGAAAGGAGGAAGGAATATATCTTTTAATATGAATACAATTCAAGAAGCTATAGAAGTAGTTGAAAAATGGTCGTTAGAATGGGGATTTAAATTCTCAATATCTAAAACATGTTACCAGATATTTACAAGGAAGAAAATTAAAGAGATTAAACTGCTTAAATTATATGGGACTTCTTTAGAGAAAGTGTCAACATTTAAGTATCTAGGATTATGGTTTGATGATAAATTATCATGGAAGGACCATATAGATGTTATATGAAAGGGGTCATATGATGCTTTTTTATGGTGCATCAGTATATACAGCTATTTTAATGGCACTAGAGTGGGTGTATGAAGTTAGACCTGATAAAGTAATAATATGTTCTGATTCAATGGCAGTCCTAAAGAGTTTACAATCATTGGAAACAAATAGAACTGACATTTTAACTGAAATCATGATTAGGTTATACAGTTTACGACGGATGAGAAAAATAATTCAATTTATGTGGGTACCAGCACACGTGGGAATTCAAGCTAATGAGGAAGCAGACAAAATTGCCAAAGAATCAATTAAAAGGAAAGAACCAAATCTAAACATTGCACTCAGTAGATCAGAAGGAAAAGAGTTTATTTTAGAAGCATGCAATAAGAAATGGCAGACACTCATGTCATACAGGTCGACACTATTACAAGGTTCAAAAAACCATAAAGAAAAGCAAAATAATTCACAACTTAAGTAGAAAAGAGCAAGTTATTTTCACACATTTATGAACAGGACATTCAAATCTACACATAGGGAAACATAACACGGGTCTATGTGATGTCTGTTTAATAGAGGAAACTGTAGAGCATGTTATGAAGATATGTAAGATATATGAAATAGAAAAGAGGATTCTTAAGGAAGAATTACAAGCAGTAGGATGCCAGGAATTAACTATAACTAGCTTATTAAAGGGGTCATATGATGTGATTTCAAGTGTTCCTTTCTCTTTGGAGTGTTACAAGCTCTTGGTGCATAAAGAAGATCTGTAAAGTTGCAAAGACTAAAGTCTCAAATCCAAAGAGATATTCTTTAGAAAAAGTTAAGACTCTGCCACGCCCCCCTAAAACGGCTCGTTCTAACACTCCCCCACATATCTACCTCACTATGTGGAAATATTAGCATAATGCCGCCCAAATGTGCACGCAAAGAAAGAAGGCGTGGTTTCAGGAACAGCAGTAGTGTTGATGCAGCATATCAGGGAGACGCTGTGTTTTAGTGCTAAAGCCAAAGCACTTTATTTGTCCTTCTGGAAGTAGAACAATTAGGAATCATTGGTTAAGATTTATTTACAACAGAACAGCACAACCCAGATGTTCCAATTTGTGCAACGCATTTTATGGACAACAGTTTTTTGAACCTAGAAGAGTACAAAGCTGGCTGTGCACAAAGGCTATTTCTAAAAAAAAAAGGGTCAATTCCGACTTTGCTATGACAATCTGGCGCTTCTGAATCAGCGATTGTAAGTATGTTTTGTTATTAGTTTAAGTATTTGCTATTGACTGTTCAAATGCGGAGTTTTG
>NW_015505857.1:560077-567514 GCF_001515645.1 Sinocyclocheilus grahami
TGCAGTAAAGACCGATTAAATCGTCATACTGGAGAAACAGCTGCAAACCAAGTAGATACGGTACCGAGATAATCTCAGCAAATTTTTTTAGGAACCGTAATTTATCACTGATGATGATGAACAATTAACACTGATCCATACTAAGGTTACCTGATGCAAAAAGTTGAGTGCCACCGGCATCGCTGCCACCGACCTCGTTGGATATATGATTATTTTGTATACACTTGTTGTTTTTGTCTACCATTGATTTGCACACATAATTTGCACAATTGTAAGTAATTACATCATGTGAGTCTCTACCATTAAACCTTACCCTGTTTGTTCACAATGTTTCGTACTTCATTTGGCTGATAACAAGTACTAATAACAAGGAGACAATCAAAAACATATTTATGAAAATGGCATTATACATACTGTATTATTAATGCAACACCGTGTTAAAAATCAGTTTCAAAATGCATAACAGAAGATGTGAGTATGACATGAAAATGATCAAAAATGTAGTCAGTACTTTTAAAAATTGTAAGAAATAAAAATGAGAAACATTAGAAATGTATTTTAGTTTAGTATTCAGTTTAAATTACACCTATGTTAAGTACAAACCCCCCAAAACGATATTTAATTTCAGTAACGTTAGTGAAATAAAATAAAATAACTCTTTACACCCATGCATAAAACGATCGCAAGACATTACATGGTAACAGTTACATGACCCGTTCCTGCTCACCTGCTCCCTGGTTGTCTGTTTAATAGCACTGACCCTAAATAACGTGAATATAATGTTGGCTACTTCAGAAAGCAGAAAATAAGCACATCTAAAAAAATCTCTTACTTACCTTTATGAAAATGTCGAGGGTAAACGAACATAACCGGAGATATGTTGGCAAATATGATTTTGCATATCACCGCTGCAACCCAGGCCATCTGACCCGGCGACGCCTCTTGTTGTTTAGTCTTTTTTTCAAGTGCGAGACCTAAAACATCTTTGTTCGTGGTGAGTTTTTGACCTTTTCTATCATGTAATTCACTATTGCAGACTTTAACTCAACAAGAACGTACCCTTTTAAATCAAATGAAAAAGACAATGCTCCAACTACAGAACACCTCGGCTTTGTTACCTTACAAATGGCGGCGATACCCAAAATGCACTTCGATTCTCGTGAGTGTGACATCACCTGACAAAGACCGATTCAGGAAAACAAATACATGCAGTCATGAGATTTATTAAGAATAGTGGGTTATATAATAGGATATAGGAGGGTTTGTTCATTCTTTTCACACTCCATCACAGTAGGTGACGAAATGCACCTTTGAAGTTGGTTCGCAACTGGCCATTAAATCAAAAGAAGAAGAAGAAGAAGAAGAAGAACGAACGGGTGTGTCATGGCGACATCGTGCGGTCAACACGTGCATAGACATAATAAATACCTAGACGCCTCATTGGCCGCTCGACCACACGTCAACGTCGCCGCCATATTGGTGCGGGCAACTCTACTATCGGGACAGAAGAAAACAGCTGACTCGTCGGCGGCTCGGGCATCTACAAACCGTCGCACAATAATAAAAACAGATCTCGGGGTATTGTCTTTCACAGGTAACAGTTGTTTCTGTAGGTTTTTTGGTTATTTTTAGCTTCATGTTGTCAGCTTAGCCACCAGTGTCAGACTATTAATAGCTAGCGATGTCGCTAAGCTGAGACTTTATATTAAATCAAAGTTTAAATGAATTCTTAAGTTTTCACTTTATATTGTAGTTTATATCGTAAAGTAAATTGTGTTATGAGCACAATATGTACAGTGAGCACTTTGACAAGACCATGCCAGACTGCGGTAAAGTTGGTTTTGTATTCACACATTCGGACTTCCGCGTTCAATAACTTTCTAATTTAATGTGCAATAAAGTAATTTTTTGCTAATTCTATTCAGCGACATGACTCTGAACCTACTACATTTTTCACAATCGATCAAAATGTCCAAGTATTGTTTTAATGGCATACTTACCGGCGAACGTCCAACCTAGTGTGGCAAACAAGATAGGGACCGTCTAAAAAGTTGTCTTTTTTTCATTGTGTGCAAACAGACAGCTACATTTTAGCCAGCTACAGATGTACCAGCAAATATCACTCACATTATGACTTTTAATGCTATATATTTTCCTTTAGCAACAATAAAAATGGGATTATAATAATTGTGTTTGAAATAATGTTTAGGAAATGAAAAAAGAATGACCGTACATGAATTGTAATTTGGTAACAATCCAGACAAGTGGAAAATCACCTGGAATCTCCTGAACATAATTATTTGCTTCAATATTAAAAATAACTGTGTTGGTGTGTTGGTTTTAACAATGATATATGATATACAGTATTTCAGTAGGTTTTGAAAGCATGAGTCGACTGCTCCAAAGCAAGTTGGAACATCTTGTTTGGACCCTACAGAACATACTGCAGCGCATGTCTCGCTGTTTTATTCACCTCTGTTTCTCTGGTTTTAAGTGTGAAAGACTTAACAGTAAACAGTGTTCTACAGGTGTTCAATGAAAAGAATGGCTAAACTTTTATGCGTCCCTGTTGTATGACATCTTCATTTAATATTAAACTCTCACAATATCACAATTTATGTGCATTCATTGATGTTTACAGTCCTGCAAAAATATCACTGTCCATGGTACTAATTATGTCAGATTATTGAAAAGTACTCAGAAAGCATGACAGCAAACAGGATGTTTATTTTGGGTGAACACTTTCAAAAACAAGTGGAAACATTCTTCAAGATGGTTTATAAATAATTTGCACCTCACATTTATATTCAATTTGTACCATCACTGTGTTTTATAGGTTTCTTCAATGACACATCATCCAGTTCAATAGCTTTTGAAAGGAAGGACCCAGTGCAAGTTGTAAAATATTTATTTGACCATAAAGATCATACTACAAGTCTTTAATGTGCTATTATTTACTCTAGATGTTCAATTTCTATCATCACTGTTTTCTTTGGGTTTCTTCATTGAGACTTCTTCCAGCTCAATATCTTTTTAAGGAAGACACTGACTTACCCAGTACACATTGTATAATATTAATTTGACATTAAATAACACACTACAGCTTTTCAATGTACTATTATTTGCTCTATGTGGTCAATTGACACTGCCGGTGTGTTGCATTTGATTCTTCTATCATCCAGTTCAATAGGTTTCAAAGGCTCAATGGACTGTTTCAGAACATGTTGGAAAATGTTAATTTGACCCTAATAAACGTACTACAACTCTTTGTTTTGCAATCATTTGCATCATATGATCAACAAGTACTCTCAACCTGTTGCATTTATTTCCTAAATGACAAATTATTCAGTTCAACAGTTTTTAAAATGCTCTGTGGACTGTTACAGAACATGGTGGAATATGTTTATTTCAACCTGAAGAATACACTACAGCTCTTCAGTGGACAATTATTTGCTTTATATGGGAAATTACATCTCCCAAACTGTTGCATTGTTTTCTTCATTCAAACATTACACGGTTCAATAAGTCTGGATTAAACAGACTAATTATTCCGGGACAATCTGTAAAATGTTTAGCAAAATTTTTGAATTTTCCCAGCAAATTTCCAGTGCTATGTTTAAGTAAAGAGTAATGTTTTCCTTATTGAATACACTACAACTCTTCAGTGGACAATTATTTGCTTTATATGGGAAATTACATCTCCCAAACTGTTGCATTGTTTTCTTCATTCACACATTACACGGTTCAATAAGTCTGGATTAAACAGATTTATTATTCCGGGACAATCTGTAAAATGTTTAGCAAAATTTTTGAATTTTCCCAGCAAATTTCCAATGCTATGTTTAAGTAAAGAGTAATGTTTTCCTTATTAAACACTAAAAGGACACTTTGCAACATAGCTCAGTTTGAATCTTTTATTTTGTGTATTTGCAGTTGGATGTACTTTGACAATTGCAAGAAACAATAAATCAACCAATGTGTAAAGTGTCAGCACCATTATGACACCATCATTTGTACAGATTTTTTTTAAGGAAGACAGAGGAGCAATTGTCTCACATCAGTACAAACACATTTGCTCATGTTTAAACAAAGCATACAGTTTGGGTTCAGAAATGTGCTACCGTGATTTGATGGTCAAAATCAATCAGCTGAGTCCCCACATTATCATGGCCTGCTTTAAAACTGTGCAAGTTATACTCTTTTGACGTGAGTAAATAAATGTGAATGAATGTGTATTGTTTTACCCAAGTTTCCATTTAAAAATAATTTTGTGTTGAAAAGGTTTTGAAGGTCTTTTGAGAAGGCCTATTTAAAGATCCTTGTGTTGTTAAAATCCTTTTTTAAACTTATGTTCAATGAAACTTTAACAATTTAAAAAGCCAACCTGCAATTTATATAAAATGTCAGTTATATATAGGATACAAATGGTCATGAATGGTCCCAAATGTAAGTTAGTTATAGACATCCTGTTTAATGTCATGTATACCCTGTTTGAAGTCTCTTTAATAATCTGATGGGTTCAGTACCATGGACAATTCTGCAAGTTTGAAAACATCAATGCAAATAGTTTATGACATTTTGAAACTTAAATGCTAAATCAAAAGCAAATACTTTAGAAGATGTAAAACATAATATCCAGTCGGTTTATTCAACAGGGGCCTCATTTATAACCGTTGCATACGCACAAATCCTGTCCTGAAAGAGGCGTACGCCACTTCCTACGCAAAAGGTATATATAAATAATAAAAATCATGGGATATATAAAAACAAACTTGACGGGAAAATTATTAATTTATTACTTTATTAATTTTATTAAAGTAAACAATGATTTTAAACTCTATTTTCATGTCAATATACACATTTACATGAAATATTTCACTCTCATTAATGGATATAAGCACCAAAATCACATAAAGTCATATACGCAGAGCTCCATATATGGTGATTTCTGGGAGGAGATGGGGTGGAGATGCACGTACGCACAATCTTCTCCTGACTGGGATTTATAAAGGGATTTTTTTTCTTGTGCAGATTCTGGCGTAGGCCTATGCATGGTTTTATAAAAAACTTTTGTGCATATGCAAAATCTACCTTTTGTGAGTAGCTACGTACACTTTTAGGATGAAATCTACGGAGAGTTTTATAAATGAGGCATCTGGAGAGTTCTGGGGTGTCATTTATAAAACTCTCCGTGATTTCATCCTAAAAGTGTACGTACGCTGAAAAAACAGATTCTGCGTACGCACAAAAGTTTTCAGATTTATAAAACCATTCATACGCCAGAACCTGCGCAAAAATCCTTTTATAAATCCCAGTCAGAGAAAGATTGTGCGTACGTGCATTTACACCCCGTCTCCTCCCCGAAATCAGCATATATGGTCATCACAACGCCTAGTTTTACTATGCATAACCTCATCTGCATATTATTGCCATGCATATTCCCATTCACGCGACACCATGTTTACCACTGTCAAAGGTACAAGACATTAAGGAAATATGAGATACGGCTTATAAATGTCATTTGTGCCATACATTAATTTTTAGTGCTAAAAATCATCTAATATCTTTGTTGTTTCAGATTAAGTATATCTAAATATCCATAAAAGTAAAACTGTTTAAAATAGTTATCAGATAAATATTTTAGAATAGAGTTGATCTCATTCTTTAACACTGACCAAATAGTAGCCTATTTCAATTGTTTTAAACAATTCAAATCAAACTACATTTATGCAGTTTTACTGATAAGGTGAATATCTTTGTTTTAGCTATTATTTTTTGTGGAAACAGGCCTATTTATTGCAGTGTACAATTGTCTGGCTCGGCACGTCACTAACAAAGTATTTTAAAAAGGAAACGTATAAATCTTACCATTTTCTTCAAGTTGTAGCCTTCAAATACAGCGATACTTTTCATAATGTTGTGGAGATGCCTTCACACGACAATAACACCTCTGTGCAGCTGTGGTTGTACAGTAAGATATTATCATTGGACCTATTCAAACTGGATAATGGACCGTTCGACCACTGAATCCAGCAGTGTCCGCCATAATATCGATGTAAGTGCGCATCATTGATCATTGTTGTTGCTAAAAAATATTTTCTCATAAGATGAGATCTGCACTTCAGTTTAAAGATGAATTATTGTGCACCTATAGCACTCCTCGCTGTCAATAAAAGAGGAAAAGTGATCAAGCGCATTTGCTACAAAGATGTCTAAATTCATATCATTTTGGTTTAAGTTCTGCGTAATGACTTTAAGTAATTTCAGTCCTTATCTCCATATGAGAGTGGAATATTTAATATAAATGTATATATCGACATGAAAACAGAGCTTAAAATCATTGTTTACTTCATGCATTTTCTCACTCGAGTTCGTACGCATGGGTCAGAGTTTGCGTGCAGGTGCGCAAATGTTCCCGTCAAGTTTGTTTTTATAAATCCCAAATTTTGTGCAGGAAGTAGCGTACGCCTCTTTCAGGGCTGTTTTTGTGTGTACGCAACGGTTATAAATGAGGCCCCTGTTCTGTAGTTTGTTGCGTAAAGTCAGATTTATTTCAGAGCACTTCAGCCATACAAAGAAAAGCTATTGAACTGGATGATATGCATTAAAAAATCTACACAGCGCACTGCTAGTAGAAATTGAGCATCTCAACAAAATATTTCAAATATTTCATCACACTTACATATAATGAACCGAGTAAAGGTTATGCGTATTTGGCGTGCTGTCCGGGGAGAGGGCTCCGAGCTCGGTAATTACTCTCGAGCCCGGGGTACTCCCCCTGTCCGGGGAGAGGGGTCCGAGCTCGGGATTAAGCCCGGACCCAGAATGCTCCCCCAAAGATGCAATTAGTATGGGACAGCAGCCAGAGAGGAGCATTGATAACCCCCCAAATTTGCAGAACTTAAAATTGGTGGGGTGCTGGACATGGCTTGTAGTAGCGGCACTGCTGAGGCTTAGGAGAGAGAACTAGAGGCTTCTGCGGAAGCGGGCACTGCTGTGGCATCTGGAAAGAAAAATGGTTTCTGCGGAAGCAAGCGCTGCTGCGGCAATGGATTAGGTGATGTTAACGGGGGTTAGACATGGTGGGTCGGGAGTTTGAGTGAACAGGGATGGAATGGCATTAAATGGGTGGTTCCGAGGCGGGAGTGTTCGGAGGGATGGGTAGGGGCATGGCGGAAGGAAGGGCAGGCATGCGAGAGGTAGGAGGAAAGATAGGGCCGCGCCAATTCGAAATGAATGGCTGGAAAAATTATCCGCTGGGGTACCGGATAGGAGCAGAACTGACTTAAGGTGCTTTTGAAACCAGAAACGAGTGACGGGACGGTTGGAATCATCTGTAAAAAGGGGGTCGGATGGGAGTTTGGACTGTGATTTCTTGAGCTGGATGAAGGCTAGGAGGGCCTGGTATGGTAGTATGGGTGATTGGAGGTTGAAAAT
>NW_015505857.1:567601-573204 GCF_001515645.1 Sinocyclocheilus grahami
GTGTGGCGAGGGTTGTGGGTAGGTCTGCGCCGCTAGCGGAGGCGTGCTCACGCTAACGCGGCGGCTCGTGGAGACTGGAGCTGGCATTTCGTCGAGCTGGCGCTCGGTGGATGGAGGAGGGGGTCTGGAGCTGGCAGCATCCGGGGCGCGGCCCAGGCTTGCTGAAGGCTTTTTGCTGCGGCCTACTGGCCGGAAGCCCGTCTTCGAAGGAGTGGTGGTTAATTCGGGCCGTGAGTATGGAACACTACGGCCCTGGCTCGCTTTGTCCGCGGCCTTGGATGGAGGAGTGAAGCTTGGAGGCGCCCCTGTTTGGAGGGAAGTGTAGAGGGCGAGGAGATCTGCCTTGGCTGATCGTCGTGGGACGTTGACGCCGGAGCTAATGAGCACCTGGCGTAGTTCTGACACGGTCCATTTCTCCGCAGCTGGGGCGGAGGAGAGGGCTGAGGCGTAGGAGGATGCTGGAGAAGGTGACTGACGCCTTGAAGGCGAAGGTGATGGCGTGCCTCGGTGCCTGGAGGTATGCGCGACGGTGACACGGGAGGGCCGGCGGCCCCGAGTTGCAGCCGCAGGCTCAATTATGGTGTCCTGCGGAGCGCTGGTGTGCTGGACAGCGACTGAAGACGCTGGAGGACCCGTGGTGTCAAACTCATTGTCGTCCGGAAACAGTTCGATATCCGACATGATGCTAAAGACAGGATATAATGGAGGTAAGGCTGCTTTGATAATTTATAGAGGTTCTCTCTTGTGCTGATTGGATAGATGGTGTAATTACTGATGATGAACTGGCCGTGTTAATTATCTGCGCGCGCTCCTCCCGAAACTTGTTAATAAAACATCGCTTCTTAATTGAAGGAAAAAAAAGCTATTGAACTGGTTAATGTGTCATTGAAGAAACCAATACAAAATGTCACAAAAAAATTCTGAGTAAAAAAAAGCATTTGTCCCTGCTAGGCTTATTATTTTTATGTTCTACACCCTAAATATATAAAGATTTTTGTGTTTCGATAGTGTTCAGTGTGTTACATAGTCACACTGCATGTATTGCATTAAAAAACAAAAATCAAAACTTAGCCGATGCAGCCATATATAGTCCATTGGAGATACATGCAAAAACAGATAGATTCTAAAATAGCTGCTATCTCTTGAATGTACTAGAGCTCAGATGATTCAGCCTAATTAAATTGGATGACGCAAATTTTATGAAGAAATATCTACACTGTTAATGCTGTCTCTCTGCATGGTGCTGCTTTTACAAAGATTCTCTAAATGGTCTGATAAAGTACTATTTAGCCATTTTTAGTGTTGACATTTTAGTCATTTCAAATCAATAATTTTGAAACAGAAAAAAAAACCACACACACACACACACACGAAAGGCAAAAAAATATTTGTTTATCCTTCAAAAAAACTAATGTAAACATAGAGCCTCAAGGCCAAAGGTATAATAAACCTACAGACAGAAAATGTACTGTTTTTTTTATGCATTTAGCATAACAAATAAAAAGAAAAGTTACAAACACAGGTACAATGAACACCTCTACATAAATTATATGCACAAAACACAAAACCATGATTGGTCTTTTGATGGGACCACTATGTTAAGGCAATTTACATGAAACCACCTCTGGCACAATTCACACTGAATCTGAGAACAAAAAGGACACATGTTGTTACAAACCCAATTCCAAAAAAGTTGAGACACTGTACAAATTGTGAGTAAAAAAGGAATGGAAAAATTTACAAATCTCATAAACTTATATTTTATTCACAATAGAATATAGATAACATATCAAATGTTGAAAGTGAGACATTTTGAAATGTCATGCCAAATATTGGCTCATTTTGGATTTCATTATTTTTCCCTTAATTATACATTTTCTCAGTTTAAACATTTGATATGTCATCTATGTTGTATTCTGAATAAAATATTGAAATTTGAAACTTCCACATCATTGCATTCTGTTTTTATTCACAATTTGTACAGTGTCTTAACTTTTTTGGAATCGGGTTTGTAGGTTTGATCTTTTTTAAATTCACTTCTTATTTTGTCACTAGTGGAATCATGACAAATTGATTACCCAAATCTCGTCCTTTTTTGGTGCAGGTTTTTGCCCACAGACGGAACAATATTCTTCCCTTGAGACTGCAATTATTAAAATGAAGATAGGGATATGCTTTTAATAAATGGTCTGTCAAACAAATACACAAAGGACATGAAAAAGCTAAAATACCTGATGCTAGTAAAATGTATTTTGCCATATGTCTCCTGCAGTTCTACATCCAGTCCTTGCTGGGATCTATGTCAATGCTTTCCGGAATTTTTGGAAAGTCTTCCACAACCTGCCTGGCCATCTACACACAAAGCATCAAATCTTAATATTAGGAACACAGTCTGACGTGGAAAAAGCTGAAAACAAAGCTTAAGTATACAACTATTTTTATTACCTGCATCACAAACACACCACAGCTGTAACCATCGTTCTGAAATGTATGGTCTATTGTGCCAGGCTGCCATTTGGTGTCTACCCAGTCTTCTCTTCCATGCCGATGTTTTGACAGAGCAGAAAAGTTGCAGGTTGTTTGAAAAGAAAGCTAATGTACCCAAATTTTTTACAGGCCCGTGTGGCTGCCTCCTTTTCATTATTTCCACATTGAGGGTCAAGCACAAAAATTTGTTTTGATACAGCATGGACATACTAAAAAGACAAAAGAATACATAATTAAAATGTGCAGAAACATTAATATTGGAATGTCTTCATGTATAATACGTATTTTAAACAAGATATTTATTTTCTACTTACCACAAACCTCCAGTGTACATTGTTGACATTCACAGCAGCGATTACACCATCATATTGCTCAAAGCTGACCTGTATGACATTCAAAAATACAATCAATGTTGTATGTATGACCTAAATACTTAAAGTTTCACTCACTTTTCTTAATCCTTGTTGGGCCAACTGCTCTCTTGTGCCGTTTAAAATGACACCTGCAGTGTAATGACTCAGTTTAGCAGATGCACCCTTTGCATTAAGAATTGCTCTTAGATAGCATTCAATAGTCTGAAAATGCACACATACACATTGTATTTTAACAGCTTAATTCAGTTTGTAAATTGAACATATATTTACACTTTGTGGTGCACTATTTGGCATTCATACTTTATTCCCGATAGACATACCTCTCCAAATAACCAGTCATGGGGCCTCAATGTTTGGAATGCACTATGATGCAAGAGGTACTCCTGTTTGTGATCAGGGGACCTCAGAATGGCAACAACCAGATCTGTGGAGGGTTTTGTCCATAGCATTTCAACCTACAATAACATCTGCCTTATGAATAACTTTTCCTCAACTTCATTGATTAAATGTAGTACACAGTTTTAAATGTTTACATTAATGACAGTATTACCTCATCTTCTACAGATAGTATCTCTGCAGGTAGATAATGCTGGTCCAGGTTTGAACCTGTTGCCTGGCTCTTTGCCATGTCCTTTCTACACTTCTGGGTCCTTTGTTTTTTGTGTGGAACTGGTATGTTGTGTGGTGCTGAAAAGTATTTGGATTTTTTCCCTGATAATTGTGTTTTCCTTCTCTTCATCCATGTTTCCTGGGAATGACTGATGTCCATTGGTGGCCGAGGCTTTAGCAACAGCTCTTCGGAGAGGTTGTGCTGAATGATGTGTTCGGTGTATCTTGTTTGCAGGGAGCAATGCATTTTTCTGATGAAAGTTCCTGGTCTGAGCTTTTTCTTCGATTTCATGATGGTATGTTTTACAATTCCAAACCACTTTTTTCCACATGGCAATTAGTGTCTCTTGTTTTGTGTGATTTTGTTTTTATGTCCTTCTGATCATGTGATGCACATTCTAGATGTCTTAACAGCAAACCACTCCACATAGGAAAAACTGCAAGATAGTGGTCAAAGAGCATGTCGATGATACCTGGACAAAAGTATGGATTGTTGTCCTTAGAGAAAGATGTGTCGCTTGCTGCGTGTTCCTTGGCTTCTTCAAAGATCTGTCTGAAATACGGTATGAATGGTGAGCTACCCACAATTGTAGTAGCATTGTTTCTTGTCTTCACAGCCCCATTTCTCCCTGTCTCCAATTTCCATTGTTTCATCGAGCTTGACTTCTTGGGGTTTTACACTTTCAAGAATTTGCAGACTTGCCATGAGATTTTCACTGCTTTTTGGAGTTGTCAGGACAGAACACGTATGTCTTGTTTCAGCTAGTGAACAGGCATTCTGCAGTCTTGCAAAGGCAAATGTGACAAAGTCTCTCAGGCCTTGGTTGTCAGTTTGCTTTGATATTGCCTGTCTGACTGCTTTGAGGATGTGAGCAGAACATATGTGCAGCACAGTGTAAGGCTTCATGTCATCCTGAGTTTTTTTGCCTGTGCAAATATCAAAAGCTCTTTCTAGGTAGGATGTGATGTGCTCCCTGTTGAAAGCTAGCAGAACACTTTGCATGAGAGCCCAGCTATAGTCCGTCTCAACCTGGTGTATGTGCATTTGTGTGTATTTGGACAAATGCAATGTAAATTGCATGAGCCAATATGTGATTGGAGGTACCGAATGCTCATTTGATAACATTTCACAGATTGGTAAAGAGGGAGCATCCCGACCCCTTCCTGGAAGAGTGAGTGAGTAGTATAGGATTCGCTTTGGCTGATCTGCAATTTTTGAGACCACTCCTCCTGTGGCATCCAGATAAAGGGACACAGGAAACCTACTGCGTAAATGGTCGACAAGAATACTTATTCCAAGTTCAGTGTACATATGAACACCAAAGGGGTCCATGCTAAAATGCTGTATGTATCCTGGTAGTTTAAAAAATCTGGTGTCACATCCTCTTAGTATGCCTTGCATGAGATGTATTTCCATTAACACATCAGTGTGGAGTAGTTTGTTCTTCCTAGTTTCTGAGCGGATTACCTTCAAGCACATGCCTGTTGAGGCAGCTGGACATATTTCCACTCAAAAGTTCTTCTTTGGGTGTGGTTTTGAGTTTTGTGTAGAAATAATGACTAGGTCCACGTGTAATTGCTCTAGCAAGTGCTCCTCTTTTGAGGTTTGTTGCTGGCCTAAACCTTTTATGGAGCCAGATCGGCCTAAAAAATAACACATTTGCAAAACAAAATTCATAAATGCACAGCACAATTTACATTTACAAAATCCGATTCGTAAATTCAAAACACAATTCATAAATACACAAGTAAAAGCATAAATATTTCCCCAAATGCTCACACAAATGCATCTTACCTAAATAAATTTAAAATGTTTACACAAATATGTATATATCAAGTTCTTGAATTAATTTCCATCACACATTTATGAATAATGGTACATGTATTTATGGATCGTTGAATCTGCATTTGCAGATCATCACACATGCGTGGACTGCTTTGAATTTGTGTGCGGTATTTTTGAGACCTTCCTGGCAGGTTAAGACTCATAAATATCTTTTTTTTGGAGGATGTTCCGTTCAGCCAATCTCGGTGAGCTTTTAATCCACCAATCAAAACGCTCTTTACTGAACAGACTCAAGAAGCTCAACGCTGTGCTTGTACTGTGCAGTGTTCCATGATCGGGTCCTTGAT